>NC_056741.1:299386415-299428915 GCF_019279795.1 Protopterus annectens | reverse complement strand
TAGAGTGACGGACCTTAGGGTTAGGGTTTGGGTCAGGGTTGTCGATAGGTGTGCATGTTAGGTTTAGTGTTGCTTTGGTAGGAGTTTGGTTTGCTTGTGTTGTGTGTGTGGTGTTTGGAGTGGGGATCCGTTTTGTTTTTTAATTATTGTTGTTGTGGTGTGGAGTGTATGAGGTGTATATCGTAGGTAGCAGCGCGAGTATGTATGTAGTTGTGTATGTGTTTTTGTGGTAGTGATTGTACTTGCAGGTATGTGTTGTTTAGTGCTAGTATGTAGTTTAGATTTGTCGGTTGAGTGAGTTTCGTTTATGTTAGTTTTCGTTGTTTTGACGTGTCGGTTAATTGAAGTCCATCTGCCGGCTGTCGATGGAACGATGTGTCGTTTATCTGATATGAACCCATATATATATATATATATATATATATATATATATATATATATATATATATATATCTATATATATACAGGAGTCATGAATTTAGCTGAACATCAGGTTTGTCTACATTTGTTTAATTGACAAACTTTTGTGACTAAGCAGATTGTCGACGGGTGTGTGAGATCACATAATTCTCAGTGTTGGGGAATGTATCCTTTTTCCAATATTGCGCAATATTAAAGTTGGTATATTAAAATAGCAAGGAGTGCGGGGTCTTAGCTGCCAATGTTTTTCTATCTTGTTTTTGTTTTGTTTTGATTTTACATGAGCCAAAGTTATAGTGTGCTGCATGTGTACTAGCATGTTGACATTTTGTTGTCAATATTATGAACACTGATATTTCAGCCTTTTAATCTATATATAAATCTAAGATCACACAACAGTGGGGAAAGGGAGAAAGATGTTTAAATTATCAGTCTGACAATCTTGTACTAACACTGCCACAATCATCAAACAAGCCAGAACTAATCATACAAATCAGTTTTTATTTCAATGAAGTAATCATTGGACCATTGCAATGGTAGCAATGGTAACTTTATATATATATATATATATATATATATATATATATATATATCTATATATATATATGTATATGGAACCCACTTATTTGGTCGAATTTAATTTGGTCGAAAATAATTTCAGGCAGTCCACTTCACTGAAAGCTCATTTGACTGAAAGCTCATTTGGTCGAATTTCATTTGGTCGAAAATGAAATATAGCCCCTGCCCCACTGCAGTGTGACCCTGGAGTGAGAATATTAAGTGAGGGGGGTGTGGAGGGGCACAGCCCCCACATTGGGGGTTGTGGGGGGCATAGCCCCCACATAATTGCAGTGTATTCACTGTTATATGAAGGTGTATCCATTAAAAATACACTGATATATATATATATATATATATATATATATATATATATATATATATATATATATATATATATATGTTCAGTAAAAACTATTTGCAAAATGTGGGGGTGCTATTCCCCCCACAAACCCCCTTACTTAATATTCTCACTCCAGGGTCACACTGCAGTGAGGCAGGGGTTATATTTCATTTTCGACCAAATGAAATTTGACCAAATGATCTTTCAGTCAAATGAACTTTCATTGAAGTGGGCTGCTTGAAATAATTTTCGACCAAATGAAATTCGACCAAATAAAGTAGACCCATATATATATATATATATATATATATATATATATATATATAGCTCTACTTCACAAGTTCAAAGTTTCAAAACTTTGAACTGCAAATGGTCAAGACCATAAGATCGAAATTTTGAAACTCTGAAATTGTAATAAAACTCTAATAAAAAAGGTATGTGCTGCAAACCCCCTACACCCCATATCACCTGCTAAATAAATATACCAACTCCGAGAATGCACTACAGTAAGGAAAACAGTAAATTTGCTGTTCTGCCCTGTAAAGTGATCTCCATTCAAAACGTTCAAAGTTTCAAAACTTCGATATTATGGTCTTGACCATTTGTAGTTCAAAGTTTTGAAAATTTGAGCTTGTGAAGGGAATCTATATCTATATCTATATCTATATCTATATCTATATCTATATCTATATCTAACTATTGCAGAAGCTTATATCCCCCCAGGCCAGAACATTCCCATTCTAGAGGAATTCCTATCATGGATAAACATAAATGTATCAAATAAAACTATAATCCTAGAAGATACAAAAATTAATTGGCAAAATCTTATCTCCAGCTCCCCAGCCAATAGCATAAACTTACACAGCTTTACTCAGCTTATTAAAACTCCCACCCATGGCCTATCCACAGGATCAGACTCTATCTTAGATTGGATATTAGTTACCCACCCTCACAATTACTCAAACTCTGGCACCCTACCAATATACTAAGGACCACCTCCCAGCATACACTCACAGGACTCACCCTCAAATAGTCAAAACACACTCCTATAAAACATCCAGGAATCACACTCACTTTGACCAAAATAAATTCATAAGCATCCTAAAAACCCACAACTGGGTCCCACTAAAAACTGTCCCCCTAGATGAGGCAGTTAATTACTTTAATAAGCTCTTCTTGGATACTCTAAATAGCTTAGCCCCCATACATACCAAGCGAACAAAAGTCAATCACACCCCATGGCTAACACAACTGACCAAACAATGCCTCCTTCATAGAGATAATGCATGGAAATCTTGGGTAAAAGATAAAACAAAACAAAATGAAATTAATTACAAACAACTCAGAAATAAAACCAAGAAGCTAGTCATACAAGATAAAAAAAAATATTTCTCCTCTAAGCTGACAACCTTACAAAATAAATTCTGGAAGTCAGTGTCCAGTCTAGTTAATCTTGGCACTATACAAAGTCTGTCTCCTGCACCCAAAAAGACCCCACAGCAAATTTCCTAGGACTTTAACACCCACTTTATTACCACCATTTAGAAGTTAGTCAAAGACCCCTCAACAAGCCTAAACCCATACTCGCAGTGTACAAATAATGTCAGACAAAATGACGATACACCACTCATTCCTGCCGTAAATTCCAGTCCATCCACAACTCCTCCTTTTTCTATTCAACCAGTACCCACATCTCTCATATGTAATCTCTTAAATAAACTCAAACCATGCTCTTTTTCTGCAGATAACCTTCCCCCAGAATATTTACAACTAGCAGCTAAATCAATTGCATATCTAGTTAGCATTCTTATAAATTGCTCTTTCTCAGTATATGTCCCACATTTATGAAAAAAATCTATTATTACTCCACTCCACAAAGGCAGAAACTCTCATGACCTCTCAAACTATAACCCCATCTCTATACTTTCCCCATTATCCAAAATCCTTGAGAAATGTGTACAAAATATTTCATTGATAGTAATCTTCTGTCTCCCACTTAGCACAGCTTCCACCCAGAGCACAGCACTGTTACAGCCCTGCTCTCATTTACCAATACTGTCAACAAAGCCTTATATACAGGTCACCCCACTTCAGTAATCCTATTAGATCTATCTAAGGCTTTTGACACAGTATCACATACTAAACTTCTGATCCAACTAACAAAACTTGGTTGCTCCCCCAAATCCCTCAACTGGTTTACATTGTACCTAATCAATAGGCAACACTCTGGAAAGTGGCATAAAGTCCAATCTGATTATTTGTCAAACAGCATAGGAGTCCCACAGGGTCCCATTCTGGGACCACTACTCTTCAATATCATTATTAATGACCTCCACAAAGCCTCACAACTAAGTAAAATTATTCGACAGTAATATGTACTTCAAACCATTTCTCTGACCTCCTTACAGCTACTCAAAATGCATGTACAGAGATGGAATCATGGCTAAATAATGCCTAACTGCTACTAAATGCCAAAAAAACAAAACTTGTATTATTCTCTTCAAGACCACCAGATATAGACTTCATAATCTTTTCTTAAGATGGAACTGAAATAGAAATAGTAAAATCTGCCAAACTACTAGGCATTATAATAAACGATAAACTCACCTTTGAAACACATATTCTTAATGCAATAAAGAAAACACACTTTTAACTAGGCAAACTTTATCATCATAAACTTTACCTGGATAAACCCAGCAAAACAAAGCTGGCAAATACCTTGCTCATCCCTTCCCTGCTCTTTGGTAGTGCCATCTTTACTAAGCTTCACTCATCCTTCAGCAATAAACTTCAGTCTTGCTACTATAAAATAGCTAAATTCGCCTCAGGAAAACCTAATCCCTCTCACCACTGTCAAGCAATCTCTGAACTGAACTGGCTGGAATTCCCCAACCTTCTCTGTTATACCCAATTAATGCTAACCCATAAACTAATTTATAAACCAAATACCTGCCCAGCACTCTCATCAAGAATACAAACTTATATTCCTACATGTACCCTTAGCTCCTCCAACAAATTCCTACTAAGTGAACCCAAGCCCAATAACAGAGCTGGACAATGCTTGTTCTCCCATAGCATTGCTAAACACTCCACCTTACCCTCCCATACTACCCAAACAGACTGTATGAAGATGTTTAAAGTAGCATTAAAAACATACCTCCTAAATAACCTCACATGCCACTGTAAAACAAACAAGCTGCCATAAAACATTCACTACTTAATACTAACCTGCATCCACACATTCATAATGACCATTACCTTGACTGCAATGCAGCTCAAGCACCGCTATTTCTCTTCTGCAAGAACTGCCATGTTTTTATGCTATGCCAATTTTAATAGAGAACTCAAGTATTGTACTGTATTTGCCAGTTGTTGTCTATGTTTTATAAGTTTGGGACATAGTGTATTTTACATTTATAAGGTTTGTTAAGTTTTATATTTTGTGTATTCTACATTAAGTTTCTATATATTTCACTGTATTAATGTTGGAGCTTTTCTCCTCGGGCCTCCACTGAAAATAGGTTCCTGACCCAGTGGACTTTCCCGATCAACAAATGTCAATAAATAATAAAAAAAATAAATAATTTATATATATATATATATATATATATATATATATATATATATATATACACACACACAGGTTTACCTGCATAATGTCGACAGCCATAATGGTGAAACAGCTTCTGCGAACTCCGAACTGCACTTTTACAAAACCTCGAATGTCGATATTCCAAACCGCAAAATCTCACCCCCCCCTTTTTGTCCCATGTTAAGACTTGTTTGTAGGTGTGATGCAGTTGAAAATGTTGAGTTTCGATGGTTTGTCAGCCTTCTGAGGTTTCGGCGGTACAGATTTCATGGAAATGGCTTGGCGTTGTGCATGTTCGCCATTGTGACCTTCAACAATATGGAGGTAAACCTATCTATATATATATATATATATATATATATATATATATATATATATATATATATATATATATATGTGTGTGTGTGTGTGTGTGTGTGTGTGTGTGTGTGTGTTGTGTGTGCATGTGTATGCATTTTAATGTGTATGTGTGTTTACATAAAGTTCCAGAAACATAAACCGTATTTCTTATAAATGTGGCTCCAACAGCTTTCTTGAATGCTTACTTAATACAAGTGATTCCTTTTGCTCTGTATTTATTGCCATTACTGTCACTGAGGCAAGTATTAAATTACTGAAATGTGTGTAGTGCCTGCAGAAATAATTAACTAAAATAATTCAGAAGCATCTTCCCTTGATACTCATTTTGTACCATATCGGTAAAAGCATTTTTTCAAACAAGAAGTTTTAGTCACAACACAGGTAGAAAGTACACACGATTGTTTGCAAGGTGAGGCATTTTAAAAGTAAAACTAGGGTAAACACTGCTGTTAAAGCAAGCCTGAAATGGTGGTGTAGGCACATAGAAATGCATAACGGCTCAAAGGAATGTTTTAGCATGACTAAAGAATTTGTCTCCAAACACAAATGGTTGAGCTCTTATAGCTTTGCATGCAACCTCATCATTTGTGATTTAAAGGGATTATTTCTGCAATACGGACAGGGTTAAAACCAGAGGTCATTATGGCTAGTGCAGAATGAGTAAATGCCATCTCTTACAAGCTGTGATCAAGTAATACAGGGAAACTTGGTGAGGGGTAAGGGTAAGAGGTCATATAGCAAGTCTGATCCAAGAGGTAGTTGTTTAATTTAGACTTGGATTAATCAGGTTTTGTGGGGACTGGGAAGACTATATGAAGTGATGAATGGATAATGGACTATTAAACTCTGAAATTCAGGCAAGTAGTTGTCAAGAACAAAGCAAATCAAGAAAGCATTTTAACTGGTGACAGCTGTAGTCTAACTGTAAAATTTAATGGGCCCTAAGGGCAACCTTCTAAAGGATATGACTACGACAGCTATATGACCTTAAAATAATTGATGAGGGAATGTGCACTGATTTATGGTGCATATAATTGCTTTAATGAAACAAAAGCTGCTTGTACTGGAACATACCCTGCCAAAGGAAAGATTTATTACTATATGCAACTTGATTCTTTTAACTAACTTGCTAATAGCGATAAACTGAAATTCCAGTTCACAGTGGTTATTGTTTTTTTTTACAGCATTGTGGCAATACAGCACCTAAATCAACTAAGACTACTGCCTAAAGCTTCCATATTCTGCTCAGTTGTCTTTACTGCAAATTATATGCACTTAAATATCTACTTGTTATCTTTTGTGCACAACAAACACCATGTTTGAACATAAGGATACTCATAAATAATGATCCTCATTTTGCAAGATAAGTTTTCAACAAAACAAGATCATAGTGGGTCTGCTAAAGGCTGCATGCATGGTGCATTCATAGTATACAAATACTGACATGCTTCAGGACTCAAAAGTTACATCTGCATTAGATTTTCATGCTGTAGAATAATAAACTATTGTTAAATTAAATATCAACTATCTTCTCATGAGGAGGAAAAGGACTGCAACTGGTTAGGGTTCAGCACATGGTACATCTTTCATTATATACAGCAAAATTCTTTAGGGTCTTGTGGTACTTGAAATGCTTGGAGCAAAAATAAGCCAATATTCAACTGTTAAAACATTCAAGAGTTATTATTTTATTTTGTATCAAAAAAATCAGATATAGCAGTAAACACTGAAAAATAAACATTGTGATGCCTTTGTGAATAGCAAACTAGTTCAGATAGTATTGGGTATTAACTTCTTCCTTAATCTGACCATGTTCCTGGTCTCTTCAAATTCTGATGAATGTCACTGGAGGTTAGCATTTTATGAGGCTATTGTGCATATTTGTATACTTCAGCATTCCTTAGTTATTAATATAAAAACCTTTTAATAAAGGTTTTTCATATTAATAACCAAACCTTATATTAAAATACAGGCTGCATTAATAAGAGCAGCACATCATTTAGCTGCAAAAAACAAGAAGATTCAAGGAGCAGCTGGATGTTTGCTGAAGTGAAACAGGCAGATAGACAGAGACAGAGATGGGGGTTTAAGTTCCCTTAAAACTGTAATGGAAGAGAATAAATTCTGTTACCCTGTTTCTATGGGTTGGAGACTTCTACAGCCCTGTAACTGTCACATGCAAATGGTGAAATGGGAGGACATCTGAGGCACAAGAAAAGGTTGAAGCAGTTCCCTTCAGTTGATACAGGCATTTTATTGTTGAATGTCATACTGATAGTCAGAGAAAAAACAGAAAGTGAAAGAAATACTGTAGATTCTTTCTTCATTCACTCTTTAACTGTAAAGAATGAATGTAAACAAGCTTTGTCTGGCTTTGTGAGGTGATGACTAACAAAGAACAGCTTCTGTTTATTACGCCCCATGTTTACTTTACTTTCCTCACCCAAATGGTAAGTATGGCCAGTTCCTCCTTTCCTTGTTTAATAAGTTAATTCTTGGATATGCTGCTGAAAACATTAACAAATAAAGCATCTGTTCCTATTGTAAAAGATAACGAAAACTCTGCTATATAACTCCTTGCTTGCCACTATTGCGCCCTCTGGAACTCTCACACCCTCCATGTGGTGCTGGCTTGCCATGCAGAAAATATCTTGACAAGAAAGGATGCTACCTCCCGTAAAACATGCTGTTATGAAGGAACCCTGCCCTGTACACTTTTGTCTTCCAAGACTTTATTAATTTTCTGGGATTTTTTACACTGATCATGTGATGCCAGTTTTCTGTGTCACAATTTTTGTGACAAAGAAAGCAAGGATTCGGTTTCATCCCACTATTCATTTTCTTCTTTTAAGTTCATAAAAGTGTATTGCATATTATAGCATAGGTATTTCTACAGGTGGCTGTTATTAATTTGCTGTAGCTTCAAGTGCTTAGATAGCAAGATGCAGAGGAATAGAAGGACAATCGCTGTTTTCCGTAGGAACTCGCTGCCATTTTGATTTAGGATTGTGCCCTAGCAGTAATTCCTGTGTTTTGGGGAGATTTCTCCCTTTGTAATGTTCATGTGACCATGGAGTTTGTATATATATATATATATATATATATATATATATATATATATATATATATATATATATGGATCTACCTGACAACATCGACAGTGCATAACACTGACAACGACATCACCAACACCACATAATCGACAGTTCACAAACACGACACCTCATACACTCAACACATCATAGCAACAACCAACAAACAAAACAAATCCCCTGTCCAAAAACCACACACACAACACAAGCACACCAAAATCCTAACAAACAAACACTAAACCTTACATACACAACTATCTACAACCCTAACCAAAACCCTAACCCTAAGGTCCGTCACTATCGCACACTCACCTAACCCACGCCCTAACCCTAACTCACTTAACCCGCCCCTAACCCAAAAAATATCACTACTGCACCCTTACCTAACCCGCGTCCTAACCCTCACTCACTTTACCCACCCCTATCCCTACAGAACGTCAACATCGCACACTTACCTTACTCGCACCCTGACGTCCGTCACTACCACATGCTTACACATCCTTTCCCCATCTCGGTGTTCTCCGTGTCGGTGTTTTTATCCGTCGGTCTTCTGACTTGTCGATCTTCTGGCGTCGGTGATTTCGTTGTCGGTCTTCTCATCTGTCGACATTCTCAGGTAGACCCATATATATATATATATATATATATATATATATATATATATATATAAACTACCCGCGGTGGTGGTGCTGCGGTAGCGTTGTCGCCTCACAGTAAGTCGCTGTCCAGTTCAATTCTCAGCTAGAGCGTTTTCTGCGTGGAGACATGCGTGAAATGGCATACCTTTGTTGAAGGTTGTGCATCAGGGCTGGTAACTCGGCACGTAAAACTCAACTACCAATCATTAGCAGACCGGAGTTCCGCTGTGGCGACCCCTAACCGGGAAAAGCCGAAAGACACAAACAATATATATATATAAACTCCATGGTCTTTATTTATATATATAAAGTCTGGGGGTGCAACAGGGTTAATCTCAATGTAAAAATGCTTACTGTTGGAAGTTTCACCCTTGTGATACTTTGGGCATTTGTGTTTGGCATGTTGGTCCCTCTGTGTCTTGACAGTTGAGGTTTCATAAGGGATTCTATAGAACATCATTCTGCTTTCAGTTACTGTATCAGACAGAAATGCTTAAAGAATATGGTTCTGTATCTTACAACTCTTATCCCTGGAAGGGAGTAAACTGCAGAGTGATTTTAAGATTACATAAATCATATTCAGTGATTAAGGTAGCAGAATGTCTTTCATGTGCACCCTGAACTTTCCCCTGATAAGTTGAATGAGACTGCTAGCCAGAGTTATGATTCATCAAGTTAGGATTGCTGTGACAGGATACTTCTTATCTCATGATTTTTTGGCTATTTTTGTTTAACTTGATTACTGTAATTTATTTATACATATATGAGAATTTATCATTCTGCTGGCAGGTGGGATTACACCCTGTAGTCTCTGGCTACTTCCTATTCTCATCTCTTTACAATATGCAAGCATTGCCACATACTAAGGTGTGGGTTATATCCTGATAAAAGCACTCAGAATTACAATATAAGGCCTGAGCTGCCCAACAGGCTTGTGTCAAGTGCCTTTTCCACTTGGGTCTTCTCATGTGCAGGTACATCCCACTCTTCAGAAAGTGTTAATGTGTTTTAGAAAATGGGCAGATGTCACAGACAATATAATCCATCTGAAGCACAATCGTTCTCCAACAGGGAATTAATGTACGAGAAGAGCCCAGTATCAAGTCTGTGGTTTCACGACAGCATAGTAAGCTACCATAAAGCATAGAGTAGAGAAAAAAGTGAAACAGACTCCATCTTGTGTATGCTCATGAAACATTGCACTTTAGTGTGCATTAACAAAAGGTAAGTAAATAAAAAGAACACTAAAGCACATGAATGTACTAACAAAAATAACTGAAAAGCAGTGTCAAGGACTTGCCATTTTACATTCCCTTCCCTTCCCTAACCGCAACTTACAAAATGTATTTAGTGAACATGGGAAAATAAAAGTAATACTGTTTCATGTGTGACTGTGTATGTGTAAGGAGAGAAATACAAAGAACGAGAGAAAAAGAAATAGAGAGAGGAAACTACACATACTGCTCAACTTCTTTATTCAATAATTCTAGACATTATGGAATTAATTATCAGTAATCCAGAGGGATTTATCTATATGAGTAATGAAAATAGTTCCTAAAAGTGAGCTGCAGGAGAATGAGACTGTACAGATATCTATTATATATTCATGTTTTATTAGTGACAATTTATGTAATGGTGAAAACGATTTTTTGCAATTAAATTTTTGGAACTGTATCCATCAGTATAGCCAAAACCTAAAAATGTATATTAGATATTTTGGAATATAAGGCATCTAAACAATAAGCTGGCCACTGCTGGAGAAACATGCAGGTGGACCAGGCTTGTGGTTTGCACAAAATCCAACATGGGAATGTTGAGAAGTACAAATAATTGTTTGAATTACAAAAGCAATCTGTACAAAGCTGACAATAATAGGAAGACAAAAACCCTAAATCAGGGACAATTTCATTACGCTAATTCACTTATAAATTATTATTAGAGCAAGTGGGTTTGTATCACTATGCTTTTTCTAAGCAAAAGAAGCATGAATTATGGATTTATTGAGTGACTGTAATCCTCAGATGTTTAATTTGAAATCAAACATACACAAAGCAAAATGTGAGGCAAAATCAGGAATGTTCTACAAAATGAAGGACACTTGTTAGATATGTGGTGTGGGGTCCATTGCTTTAGAGCGGATGTATTGCTTCATTTATTTGATCACAGTGAGACATCTGAGTTGTAAACAGTTAAGAAACTGTCTGTAATTTCTGAAAATGTCTGTGTGTGTTTGTATGTGTGGGTATGTATGTATATATGTATGTATGCATACGTGCATGTGTGCTTGAGTGTGTGTGTGTGTGTGTGTCTGTGTGTGTGTGTGTGTGTGTGTGTGTGTGTGTGTGTGTGTGTGTGTGTACATTATACACACACACACACACACACACGCATACATATATATATTTATATATATATATATATATATATATATATATATATATATATATATATATATATATATATATATATATGGATCTACTTCTAGATCCTAAATTACTATAATGTTGAATTTCATAATATCGAGACTACAAACTAGAATCCGCAAAATACCGAAAGCTCACAATGCCGACTATCAAAACACCGAAAACTAACAAAAAACACTTAAACAGGTTAATATTCCCTTAAATATTACAACTCTATTCCTAAAAGAACTTCAACTAGGTAAATTGACATGAAGGAATGTACTACTAACATTAGCTGAACCAGGAACAAAATAACAATCCTCACCTTAATGAAACCCACCATCCAACTACCACAAAGTGATATAAAATATTGTTCTATATTTTTGCAGGGGGGCTACACCACCTGCACTCTCAGCCTCCCACACCCCCTGGAAATTAAATAACCCAGCTCTGAGATCACACCCCATTGACTAGAAAGTGTAAATACTCAAGGCAGGCCAGCACCTGCACTACAATCAAGCAGTGTCCACGCAGGCATACTACAACCATACCAAGCTGGGACTGCAAAAGAATTCCATGGCTTATTTAAAAAAAAGACAAATGTGTTACCCTGCAAAGGTAAACGCACATCTCTTCAACTATGTTATCTATGTTAAACTATTTTATCCACTCTATAGCAGACATAATACGTAACTATACAAATTTAGATATTTTGAAATTTGAATGTCTACACTTTCAGTATTCTAACAACTCGGGTTTCTGGTCTCGATATTTTGAAATTCGGCATTATGGTAAGTGTGGATCTATAAGTAGATCCACACACACACACACACACACACACACACACACACACACACACACACACACACACACACATGCTCACGCACACACACACACACACACACACACACACACACACACACACACACACACACACACACACACACACACACACACACACACACACACACACACACACACACACACACACGTAGGCTGTGGTTAAATAATGTGGCCAATGGCGAAGCCAGTTCTTGCTGGAGATGGTGCAGAATACATCCTGGGATACTATCAGGTCTCATGGAAGTTGTGTTTTTTGCCTTGGATAGGGACTGCAACACTTGATCTGCAGATATGTGAGGTGTGGGACAAGTATCGGGGATGTCTTTGAGGGGGAACAGAGGGTGAAGTTTCCAGTGAACCTGTCTGCTAGCAGGCTGACTAAGTAAACAGGATCAGTGTAAGTGATAAAGTTAAGTACTAATTCGGAACAAACCTGAACTTTGCCACAGAGGTTCCTGATGTAACTGAAGAAGACTTTATGGTTTCCCTTTGTTTTGAAGGCTAGTTTTTATTCATAATTGGCATTGGAGGTTTTTGCTATTGATCTAATTTGCTTGTTGAGGCTAAGGAGTGAGTTTTTCCAATTTGGAATGTGTTCCTTTTTACCCTTGGACAACAGTTTCTTCCTTTTGTTGTAAAGTCTGTTGATAGAGAATATCCACCAAACAGGTTTGTGTTTCCTTGAGGAGCAGGTTTTAGTTCTGTTGGGTATGGGTGAGTCCATGCAGTTGTACAATTGCTTGCATACTGAATTGGTGTACTGTTTGGCATAGTTGTCTGCATCCTCTGAGAGAGGCAGTGATGTGAAGCTACAGATAGCCTCCCATAGGAGGTTGTAGTCAGGTTTTGAGAAGCTTTTTAGCTTGATTATGGCTGGGGAGGGGGCTTGGTGGGATAGAAACTTCAAATGAGACAGTCCAATTATCTGATCTCACCAAGGAGAACATACTAGGGCAGTGGTGCAGCAGTCACCCATGTTGGTGAGAACCAAGTTCAAGTTCACCCAATCTATGGTGGGGTAGTTGAAGTCACCAAGGATCAGGGTATTAGAGGGTACCTTGATGGAGTCAACTAGATCCAGGTAAGAAGAGTGGGTGTCCTGACTCATGGAGGGGGGTCTATAGCTAGCGATAACTTGGATGGGTGTCTTGCCAACTGTCAGTTGCACCTGGGGAATTTCCAGTGTATCATGCTGGCAAACCAGTCTGGAGGTGTGCCTGTCCTTAATGAAGATGGAGACTCCATCACCCTTAGTCTTCCTGACCTAATTTTGGTATCAGAATGTGTGGAATGAGGTATAGCCTGAAAAAGCAGAGGTGCTCTCCACAGCGCTGAACCAAGTTTCTGTGACTGCACAGACATCGACATCTTCCACTGCAAGGAGAGCCTCCAGTCCATTTTCAGATTAAGGCTCCTAGCGTTTAGGCCTTCAATTTGCTTTTTGACAGATCTTTTATGTTGGAAGGTTTGTCTTCTGGACATTGCTTAAAAAAGGCACAATGGGGGAGGTGAGAGCCAATGTCCATCTGTAGGAAAACTAAAATTAGGAGGAGGAAGGTGTGCGTTATGTCTGTGTTGTTTTATCACTCAGAACAGTTCACACTTTGTGTAGGTGTTATTGAATTCCAGGGTATATGTATATACTACTAATAAAATGCTTATAAACTACTTTAACATTGTGGGCATTATAGGGGAAATAGCAGATCTTCCAGGGGTAGACAGGCCCTCTACCTGTGCCATTGGGCCTCACAGCACCCTTGGGTGGTCTGTTATTTCCTAATGCCCATCCTACTGGTATTATTGCTTGCTTAAAATGGACCCATTCCAAAACAAATAAATATTTTTATATAAAAATTAGTAGAAGCTGTAAGCCAAAGAAGAAAAATAGTTACAAGAAGAAAAATGAAAAAATATTCTCTTTTGTCACAGATTGGGTTTGAATCCCACCACTGCACAATCAGATTTGTCAAAGATGTTGGCATGCATGGAATTTAAATACCAGCACCAAGCTGGTAAGGAATGACCAAACTGGCACCACTGGTACATAGCAAGCTAAAGTAAAAAAAAAAAAAAGAAAGAAAGTGGACCAAAGTTTGATTCAGTTCGGAAATGGCAGACTGACCCCCTAGTGCATAAAGGAAATGTGCACTGGTATTCTGGTTATTGGTTTCGAACATTCACACCCAGACTAGCATACACGAAGGCCAGCTACAGAGCTGAGTTTCTGGCCTAGATCTCCAGGCCCCTTTGGAAGGCTCTAACTATGCAATGAATTATTGACTATAGTGAGGATTAGCTAATTCAGGGGTTTCATTCAGACGCTCCTCGAGCTTTTGAAATGCTAACAGACAGACGTCCAGACAACTTTATCTGGTCTATTTTTCATGGTAAGAGCTGTAAGGGGAGTGGCTATCATGCTTTAGTGGGAAAAAACTTCATATAGTGCCCCACTGTACCTAAGAATGTCCTCATCTATTTGTAGGTAGCAGTTGTGGGTTCTGCCTGAATAGCCTCAACCTTAGCAGTTTCTGGCCTAATCTTTTCATTACCGACTCTATGACACAAATACAATACCTTTGTCCTACCCACATGACACCTGATAGACTTAAAAGTCATATCTGCCCTTTGAGGTCTGAAAAACAGCTCCCTGACATGCTGAGCATGTTCTACACATGACCAGCAGCAAGGTCAGTGTCATTCAGGCAAGCCAGACATACTCTCTTACTCCTGATAGAATGTGATCTACCAACTTCGGTAAGGTACTGGTTCATTCTTCTTCTTCTTCTTCTTCTTCTTCTTTCGGCTTTTCCCGGTTAGGGGTCACCACAGTGGATCACCTTGTCCACACATTGAATGGCAGTGGAGTTTTATGGTGTCGAGTTGCCAGCCCAGCGCCCAACCTTCCACAGAAGGCACACTCACACGCACACCTAGGGCCAATTTAGAGTGTCCAATCCACCTGCAGCATGTCTTTGGGATGTGGGAGGAAACCGGAGCACCTGGAGGAAACCCACGCGACCACAGGGAGGACATGCAGACTCCGCACAGAAGGCACCCCAGCCGAGGATAGAACCGGAGAACCTCTTGCTGTGAGGCGGCAATGCTAACCACTGCACCACCGTGGCCACCCCACTGGTTCATTCTTCATTCCTAAAGATATTTTTCTATGGCTGCAGGAGGCAAGGATACTTACCAGTAACCCTTGCTGAAGTCTACTATGGTTGAATACTTAGCCACTCCTAGCTGCTTTAAGGCTTTATCTGTCCTGGATATTGGGGTAAGTACTTAACACTGTGTGGCTGCTCTGTTTTCTGTAATTCACACAGAATCTGGTGTTGTCATCATTCTTTGACACCGGTAGCGCTGTTGAGGTCCAGGGACTGTTGGACTTCTGGGTTATCCTCAGTTCCAACATCTCCTGAAGTTTCTCTCTCAGGCTTTGCTTAAATCTTTTAGGCACCCTATAAGGGACTTGTTTGATTTGCCACTGGAGTCCGATTTCTACATAGTGCTTCACCAGGTGGGTAAACCCTGGTTTCCCATTAAACATATCTCCATATTCCTGCAACACTGTTCTGCTATATGAACATGGCTAGAAGTTAACTGTTGGGACACAACTATCCCACTCACCAAGGTATCAGACTGAGCCTTACTAAGAAAATCTACTTCTAGAGCCTTGTCTGTTTCTTCTTGCAACCCAAAGCAGATACTAGGGTCTCACTGTCATGGTATGGCTTTATCATCTTAGCATGGTAGAGCTTGCACTTCTGTCTTTTGTCTGACTACCCTATAATCTACTTAACATCACTTAGTTTTTTCACAATGTCACAGTGGAAGACATGCATCAGGTTGCCTGTAGCTTGTTGTATCTAACTAGAATAAACATCATCAACCGCTGCCCTACAGAATGCTCTTTGGCAATGGCTGTCCTGTAATACCATGCTTTTGTGCTCTTGTGCCTGTATCAGGTACTCCTCTGCTATCCCCATGAGCTCCCTAACCTTAATCCTGAAGTTTAGGACATACTCCACAACAGAATTTTATGGGAATCACACTCCCACACCCACTCAGCATGAACTAAATCCTGAAGTCCCTTATCCTGGGAACATTCAGCAGCTCAAAGAGTGAAAAAACTGTGACTTCCTGGGTACATTCTTTTATACAAAAAAAAAAAAAAAAAATGGGACGGCTACTTGTCCTTCTCTGTCTTGAACTGCCCTGCGCATACTCTGTTATCCTCAGTATACAGTTAAATATCTCTACCATTTGCCTGTGGATGATAGGGATATTCTTTTAATGAAGTTAAAAATAAGTAATGAGAGTATTCCAGCTACATAAGAATCTGTTTCCTTATCACTACACTTGCAACTCTGTTTTTATCTCCTGGTAACATTAGATGGTAATGTATAACCAACAGATTACTTACTTAATTCCTTCCTTTCTTCATTTATGCTTTACTTACTTATCTGTTTACCCATACATTTATTTATATATTTATTTGTTGCTTTATTCATTACTGTTGGCTTGATAGATCCTGCGAGATTTAGTCTATGGTCCTTATTTAGGGAAGAACTGTGGTGATAATTTTATTTTTCCCAGTGTACAAGGGAAAACTCCTTTTCTTATCATTGATGCTGCCTTGTGATAACTAATTTACACATGAACTACCACCCACTTCAGCAAATGTAACCTCTCATATATTTTAATTAAAAAACAACTCAGCAGTGTAGCACCCCCATCCTCCATTATCGCATCAGTTTTAGTAGATGAATCCAAGACCCTGGTGAGGGGGATAGGAGCCAAAGTCTTATAATTTTCCTGGCAATCAGACAAGTTTTTCAAACTGCTTAGTCATTTGGTAACATTAAAGAGAACGTATCTGACTGTTGAAGTGTTTCTCTGCTATTTTGATCAACCCAGTGGTTGTATTTCATGATGTCTGAATTTTCATTATGAGAGGTGAGCTGCAAGTCATCCAACAGTGAGAAAGTTGTGTTAGCAAGTGTTGTGTAACATGAATAATAATAATAATGATGATATTACTTCTAATAATAATAGTACTAAAATGAGTTGCTGTTAACCTATCATATATAAAAGTGTGACAAGTTGTATAATTTATAAGCAAACCGACAACTATTCCTTTTAGTCAACAAGAACAACAAAGAAATCGGAAGACACAGCAGTGATACTGAAATAATATAAACACACAATAGTGAAATAATTTAAACACAGAATCTGTTGTCATATAGATTTCCAGTATCATCTCTCTAGTATCTATAAATTCCTGAAACTGAACATTATCAACAATTTTATTTATACTGCAGCTGTGCTATTAGCAGCTGCATTCTTAGAGTTTTAAAAATCTAGTATCGTGTAGTTCAAATTGGAACAATGAAACACCTTGAAACACTTACGTTTTCTTTGTTGCTTGTTCAAGGTATATTAGAAAGCAGAAACCTAAGAGGATTTGCTTTTGTAACCCTTATACACTTATAAAAGTCCCTATTATGCAATCATATTAGATTCAAAAGAAATGTCTTCCTTTTTATGTCTTGCCTTTTTAAAGTAATGTAGCTGTATAATCTAATTCAGTTTTCCTTCCTCTTCTTTCTGATATGAGTTTCCTTGGATGGCTTAGAAATGTTCTACACATGCATGTGTTCTTGTATGTGACAATGTTTGGATAGTACATGATTTTTTTTCAGTTGCTGCCACTTTATTTTTCATTTTTAAATGAATCATAAGTGAGAATGTGATCATCTGTTAATGTTAGGATGCTTGTCAGTTGGTGACATTCCATGACTGATTTATTCGATTTCTTTTTTGTTTTGTTATATATAGTTTTTATCTGAGGTCATTGGAACTTGTGTGGAGGTATTATTTTATTTAAAACAAATAGCTTGCTGGGTTTCATTTCTCTAGTTAGTACACTCAGAAATGATGGGGATGTCATCAACCAAGTGTGACAGTGGATAAACTTGTGTCCCACTGAACCGGCATACAAGGTTCAATCCTCCTAACCTTACATGACAATTTGTATGGGTCTCCTCTCAACTTCTCTGTAAACAATGTTAGTGGGTCAACAGGTAGTGTGTTCATCTTTGATGCTGGAAGGTCAAAAGACTGTGGGTCCTCTTTCACCAAGAGATGCACAGATTTCTTTTCTAAATTACATTAGTCTCACCAAATGGTGGGATACATACCTAACCCAGAATATTCTCCATTTTGAGGAACAGAGCACGTCCCTAGCAACAATTAAAAGGTGGCTGGGTGGGTGATCAGCAATTGTCACTGATGATATATAATGAAGATTTACATGATAGGGGACATTGTTAGCCTCCCATCAATAATGAGTAATGTGACTCAGCTTCTCTATGGGCTTCTTGGCTGTAAGCTTAGCAAGAACCTATAAATCTGTTTTGTCTTTTTCAGTTGCTGATTTTTTGTTCTTCCCATGCATAATGCTCAATTTGCAACATGTTCACCTGTTTACATATTAATTAGTTTTCAACATTAATTGCAATAACATACCAGCAATAGCCATTCCCACAACTCCTGCAACTGGCAAGTTTTGTTTTCTTCTTTGTCAATATGCTTATAGTTTCATGTTTTAACTAATATGCTTAACGTACAATATTTATTTATTTACTTGCCTTACTTTGACATTTAGTACTTTGCACAGTGCCTGGGCTCTGCTTTTTAAATAAAAAATAACAGTATAAGTGACTGTGTGATACATCCTGTTTGATTCCTATTGCTAGACAGCTCGATCCTGTAGAATGACAAGCATTTTTTTAATTGTTGAGTTAAGTAACTTAAATTAAGATCATGTTTGTGTAGGTGTGTGCATTTATTTGTGTGAATGTGTGTGAGACTCCCTGGAACCTAAAAATTGATGGACAGTTCTGTGAGTATGTGTGCATGTATGTGCAAGGCAGTTGCAACAGGTTGGACAGTACGTATTTGATAGCAATCAGATGAAATAAACTATTTTGGTCATTATTTATGTACTTGTTCATTCATTTGATGACAGGTAGATAACTAAGGTGTCCATACTTAATAAAGTGCCATTAATTAGTGGATCCATGTGTGTGTGTGTGTGTGTGTGTGTGTGTGTGTGTGTGTGTGTGTGTGTGTGTATCTGTATTTTGTGATTGCTTTCAGTGGGGGGTGATGCAATGTATTGCACTGTATACATCTACTTTTTCCCCAATCCCTCTCCCATGAAAAAAAAAATAAAAGTCTGATCTTTTTTATACTTAAACCAAAAAACTTACCATCATATTCCAAGAATAATTAATACCTCATTACCTTTTACTGCATTTGCAGATGATTTTAAATATTTTGAACTCCCAAATATAGATCTAAATAAAATTATTTCAACTATCAATAAATTCTCTATGATATCAAACTATGTAATAAACACTACAAAGTTTATTTTCTTGATAAACCTAATTGTTCATAAAGAAAATTATTTCCTAGAAACAGACATAAAAATGAATTATAGTTTAAACTATCTGGGTATAAACTTTGAAAACAACTGTAAAACTCTGATACAAAACAACCTCCATAAAGTATGGACAAATATAAACAAAGACATCCAAAGATGGACCAAACCTAATCTGCCCTTTTTGTCAAAAGCAGCAATTATAAAAATGAACATTCTTCCTAAACTAATATTCCATTTCAATGCAATAAATACTATAATTCCAGAAAAGTTTTTTTAAAAGGTTTAACAACTACATTAACCAAATTCCTTTGGCATCGTAAACAAATTAGAATTAGTTATCAAAAACTGATATGCCCTAAAGAAAAAGGAGGACTGGGCCTTCCTGATTTTAGATTGTATTATGATATTATTTGTTCTAATAGAATATTGCTAATTTCTCAGTATGATCCTAAAGAAACAGCTAGGATCCCTACATGGACAAAAATATGGCATGACCACATCCACAAACTGAAAATAAATCCCAAAGCCCTTGCTTTTATTAAAAAAGAGAACTTTAAAAATCTCAGGTTATATCCTTTACTCAGAAATAATATAGCAACATTTCGAAATCTTCTGGAAACATTAAACCTAACTCATTTTCTAACTCTTCTCCAACCAATACATCTTAATCCAAATATTACACTCGAAAAAAAATGATCAACTTGAACACATTCCCAAAAAATTATGAACTGGAACTTGTGGGATATACTAAAACAAAAAGGTAAACCCATCGAAGAGATTAGAACTAATGATAATGTCAACAAGAGCTACACAATTGTAATAGGACAACTAAGAGAATTTGCATTTCTCTAGCGGGTAAATTGTAACTTAATGAAGACGAATTTCACTTATGTGATATACTGTTAAAACTACTGTTATCAAACAGGAAAATGGCATGGAATGTATATAGGCTGATAACAAATATTAAATATCAGTCATCCCTGATGCACTCAAAGTATTGGATCAATTTGGCTAAAAGGTACTCCAAAGAACAAAAGTCTGAAGTGATCCATAATACCTTCTGGAGTTGTAAGTGCTCTTACAAGTTATGGTGTTCTCTCAGAGTGCGTTTAGAAAAATAGGGTATGAGAAATCAACCTTATCTTGGGAATTCGCAATGCTGAATTTGATCATCAATTCCTTTACTCTAACAAAGCAGCCCTAGTTAAACTATATAGTGCACAAGACTGGTTAGATCGAGTGCAAATGCCATGGTCTGGCTTCAGAACTATGGCAATTAAATACATAACCTCCCATAAGTTAGTAACGAACAATCATAACAAGAAGCAATGCTATCTAGAGTACCGGAGTCTACTTCTTGATCATATAGTAAAAGCTGAACCTAACAGAACATAGATCTAACGATCGAACATTTATGGACCACTACATTCTGCAGATTAATCACACACAGATAGGTATATATAGGACTATTTTAAAATCAGAATTTATGTCATTGTATATAGTAGAAGTGAGGCTGAAAACTCATGTTTATCGTAGCATTCTTCTTTTTTCTTTATTTGTGTATATATTGCATGTAGTTGTTCTACTTCTACTTCTTGTTGTATAACTTCTATATTGTCAAGTTACACAAGTCACTTACATCTCTTGTATTTTGTAATTCTCTATATGACATATAATTATCTAATGTTTCAACACATGATACTGGTTGGTTGACAATTTGGTTGAAAATCAATAAAAATACATTGCAAAAAAAAATTCTGATCTCTTGATAACACAAACATTGAAGTCACTTCTCATAGCAAATTATTAGGGATGATAGTGAATGATAATCTTAAAATTCGACTTGCATATATTAAAATTGCATAAGAAAAACTCATCAAAATCTGGAGATACTTTATAGAGCCAAAAACTTTCTCACTGACACAAGTAACACTACACTTGCCACAAATGATCTCCTTTCCGCACTTCTTTATGGTGCTCCCATCTTTACTAACCTTCAGGCATCACAAACAGCAAAACTTGAACAATGCTGTAACAAAGTTGTTAAATTTGCAGCAAATACCCCTTTCAGAACCCACTACTGTATAGCACTAAAAGCCTAAATTGGTTAGACGTATCCCATCAGCAAACATATACACAGTTTCTTACCTCATATAAAAAGAATCCATCTACTTATCTAGCACTAAATACTATTCTACTCAGCTATGTTCCCATTCGGACATTACAATTCAATGACCAAAAACTCCTGTCTGTCCACAAACCTCTCAACTTTGCTGGGCGGTATCTATACTCGTACCATGTTGCTAAAGCCTGGAGCTCCTTATTTCAGTCAATCAAGTCAATACCGTCCCTCCCATCCTTCAACCATAAGCCTGTTGTACTGCAGCTGCTGTTGGTATTATTAACTTACCTTTAGTTTTACTATAAACTGGATAAAATTTCTCTGTTATATCATTTTCATATAACTTGCATCCATTCTTAACCAATGTTTTCATATTATGTCTAATTTGGGATAATTATTTAAACTGTAGTTTTTTTCTTTTATTTTTAAGACTGTAAGATTTAATATTCTTAAAATATTTTGTAATATTTTGGAGCATTTCTCCTTGGGCCTCCACTGAAAATGGGTTCCTACCCAGTCAGACTTTCCCAGTAATCAAATACCAATAAATTAATAAATAAATAATACCTGCCAGTTTGCCATAAGGCTTAGCTAATACTAGGTCTCATAATAAATTTGTTTTATTCATCCCATATTTGCAGTTTTGCTTCACATAACTGTTTTTGTTTCTCATCTCAGTTTTATTACTTTCAGTTTTAAAACCTCAGTTTATATCCATTTAAATTCACTGCTCTGATTAGCATAGTTATTTATTCACCTCCATACCAGAGTCTGTGTTATTTTACCTACCTGTACATATTCTTTGATATTACTCTTCTGAGCTATTATACTTACTTTTGCTCATTATTTTTCTATTAAGAGTTTTAACATGGTCTTATTTTTATAGCAGATATTTTTTATTAGTTTTTACACCCTTTCTTCCCACCAGATTCCCTGTGCCTCTATTCCAACTATAAAAGCATTTTCATTTGCTAAGGAACCACCGTGGTGACAATGTCAGCTGGTCTTCATGTATACCAGCGTATGCATTGGTTGTGGGGAAAAAGGTCCAATGTTCCTTCCTTGTGGGCAACTTTCAGAGCTGTTGTTGACTTATAGTACCTAGAGTTCCAAAGTCAACCAATGCAAATAAAATATCCAATAGATCCCCTCTTAGGTCTTTATACTCTATAAAAAGACAGGTATTATTTCTGATTTATTGTATGATAATTATCTTTATAACTGAAACCTGATTGGGTAAGAATTTTGGCCCACATTTGGCTATTACTATCCTGGCAAGATTCTTAGTTAGTTATTACCACAGGAAGAGTAGGATCGAGGGGTAGGACTGTGGTTGGTAGAAATGACAGACTGAGGCTGACCAAGATTGGTACGAGAGGAACAGCTCCTTTGAACATATCCTAGTTGTAGGAACAAACGGCAGGCTTCTCCACATCTACCATCCACTATATTGTTTGAGGACTTTCCTACAAGAGTTTACTGACTTCCTTTTCAACAGGATTATGGGCCACCAACACCTAGTTGTGTTGGAGTAACTTTAATAACAGGGTTAGTGATGAGCCTGTGTCTCCGGCCAATGGGTTCAGACATCATGAAAGGTTATGGGTTTGCATTGGTTGTACTTCTGTGATGTATAAATTAGGGCATACATTGGACTTAGTCTTTTTAATTGATATGATGACCTTGTACTTGATGGTGCGGGTGCTGTTATGGTCAGATCACTTACTGGTTTGCTTTGGTTTTGATGTGGCTCTTTACAGTTCCCATGATCTTCAACTGAAAGTTGTTTGTAATACTAACCATATCAGTACTACTTCCAGAGAGTGGTGTTGATTCACTAAATATCTTTGCCAGAGATTATAAGAACTCATTGACTTTGATTTTGGATTCCTTAATCCTGGGTCATTTTTGCTGAATCTCTACAAAGGGATGTGAACCTTGGTTTGACCACAGCCTTTGTCTCGTGCATAGAGCTGAATGCAGGTTGGAATATTGCTGGCATGGTGGTGGACTATGTAGTGACAAGCTTGAGGATGATGAACATTATGCTGTCTACCAAGCCAAGACCTCTCAAAACAGGCAGATTTTTTTTCTAGAGAACGTTTTGGCAGCCAGTTGAACAACTATGCTCTTTTGTGTGGTGCAGATATTTCAGCTTAGCATTTCTGACCACCAAAAAGAGACATTCAGCTCAGAATGTGAGTTTTTTGTGTGATTCTTTGATGCTAAGTTGGTGATGCCCACTTTTGATGGGCTGGGTCCAGTAATTTACCACATCATGATTTTATCACTGAGGGATAGGATATTTTATTTAGCTTTGAAAGAGGCTACTGTTTTCCCTATCCTCACAAAAACATACTTGGACCCAAATAACTTAAACAACTACTACCTGATCTCTAACCTCCATTTTTTGAGGGAAAGGTTACTGAGAAATTTGTCTACAAGCAACTAGAGACTTACCTTGTAGTAAGTAATGGATTCATTTCAGTCAGGCTTTAATTCTCACAACAACAATTAAACTTTCTGATAAACGTGATTAACATTTTCCTTATGGCAAGAGACCAGAGCCACTCTAGATGTTGGTCCGCCTGGATTCTCTGCAGAATTTGACATTGTTAAACATGATATCTGGACGGCATGCTTGCATGTTGTCTGTGGTAGATTTAGATTGGTTTATCTCATACCTCTCTGAATGTCCACATAGGTTCATTTCAGGAATCAACACTTTTTCACCATACCATCTAGAGTGTGATGTACCACAGGGCTCCATCTTAAGACCATCAGAGTGTGATGCACCACAGGGTTCCATCTTAAGACCATCTATAGTGTGATGTACCACAGGACTCCATCTTAAGACCATCATTCTTCACGGAGTATATGCTTCCTTTTGGAGCACTTTTAAGGGGAAAGGGGCCAAGCATAGCATAGCATAGTAATGCTGATGACACTAAGATCTATTGCACCTTCCTACAAGATTATATGATGATAATTTATTCTCTGGCTGATGATCTTGAAGTCATATACTAATGGCTAACAGCAAGTCAGCTAAAACTGAATGTCTACTAGACTAAGGCATTGGGAGTTCATGCAATCTTGAGAGATTCTTCGGCTCTGTCACTACCCAGCTATAATATGTACTGTGGTAATATGCTTGAATTATTAATAAAGTGTGAAATCTTTGCCTTATTCTTGACTCACTGATGACACTTCAGTACCAGGTGTCTGCTACTGTGAGGTTGTCTTGTTTCCATTTGTGAAACATTTCAAGTATTGTCATGTGATATCTGTAGCTGATTTGTCAGTTGTTTTTCATGTTCTAGTCTCATCCAGATGGAATTACTGCACCATTCTACACCTGGGACTACATAACACTGAGACTGTTCAGTTACAGATGGTGTAGAACTCAGCAGCTAGTTTACTTACTGGTATGTAACATTGACTGCATATTATGCCTATTCTGTGCTTCCTTCATTGGCTTTTTGTTCATTACAGGATTACTGACAAGATCTGGTGTTTGTCTGTCTTTCTACACGTAGCCTGGGTCCATGTTACCTAAAGGCACTTACTGTACCTTAATGCCATATGCAGGTTTTGAGCTCAGCCTCTGAGGGTAAATCTTGACATTAGGGGTTATTGTATATTTTACTATCAAGCCCCCAGATGTGCAATTTGCTACCAAGGTGGCATTGAGAGTGCCCATCATTGGCCAGCTTTAGATGGGCACCTAAGATGGCATTTGACAGGGTGGAATGAATATAATGATCAATCCATTATGATTGTTTGCCATACATGTGCTTAAGTTTGATTTATGTTATTAGTAATGATTTTGTTACCAGTATTTGTTATAGCCAAGAAAATTAGTGCTCAGGTCTCTTAGTATTGGGAGGTTTTCTTTCTTGTAGTGGGTGCGTTTTTTTTTTTTTATCTTGAAGTGAGACTGATTAAAGTTTTAGAAGTAAGTCTAGGAAACAGGAAGGGGTACAGCAGACTGCAGATAGTAGAAAAAGTCAATTATATAAAAATGGCTCATTACCATTCAAAAACATGCATGCTGATTGGACCACCCAACCAGCCTGCTCATTGTATATTGAGCATATACCAAAAGAAAAATGTCTGGCCTCTGAAGTACCATTGAGTGGCCAGGCTTTTCTATTGGCATATGCTGTGGAGGACAGAGTAAAGTACAAGAAATATCAAGTACATTATACAAAACTAAAGAAACATAAACATACCTGATTTTACTTGTATTTCTGTGCTGCCTCTCCTAAAATTTTGTCAGACTCTTGTATCGCTCAACTGCCCAGATTTTCACAGAATTTCCAGATTTTTGCCTAATAGTTTTTGTCTTTTCGTCATAAAAATGCAGTTTTATGGCAAGCCACTGTGGATTGAAGTCATTAAGTAATGACAGACATATGAGGTTTTGGCTTCAAATCCTTCAGAAATTGCACACTAACACAAAACCTCTCTCTCCAGAAACTTTATAAGTTATTTGGGCAATAAAATCTGTCCCTATATTTGGACCTTTGTCTCCCTCCCTCCATTACATTGGGCTTTGTCCAGGTTTGTTGCACTAAGAATGGCAGGAAAAAATCAACAAAGGAAATGATCTTTTCTTTATTGCTTCTGCTGAACAGCACTGATGTACTGTTCAAGCATGGGAATCCAAGTACCATACTCATGAGCAGCACATCAAAAATGCAGAAGAATGCAGAGGAACACTACAGTGCCATTACACAAAAATATTATTTAAGAAAGGTAAGCAATTTTGTAAAATAATGTCATTCTGCAATAGCAATAACCCATGACTGGGTGTGGGTAATGCTGGATTTACCCACAGTTGGCTTTGTTTCATCACTCAGGCTTCGGCCTTGTGATCAAACCATGCCAACTGTAGGTAAATCCAGTATTCCCCACACTCAGTCATGGGTTATTGCTAAATAATTATATAGTTAGGTCTGAATTCATCTATATTGGAGGAGATGGCAGCTAATGGTTGATCTGGTAAGAATTATGCCTTCACCACCAATTTAAGCTGCACTTCTATCTAAGTGAGTAATGTTATACTACAAAAGAAGTTGAATAGAGTATTTGTATAGGGTATTAGCCAGGTTTTGGTTAGGACACAAACACAGCTGTCTAATTTGTTTTGAAACAGCTGTAATCAGATTTGGTCTATCTTAGTGCAGAGAAGTCTGTAGCTAAGGCATCCTTTTATCTGTTATTTTGAATGAGTGGTTGATAATGTGGTTCCCGACTTGATTTATCGACAGCTTAGGTTGTCTAATACGTATTCATCGACACCTAAGCGTCGGACGCTTAAAATAGTGAACAGCGACATCATTGAATTCTTTCCTTGGGAAAGATTTTGCGTGGCTGTTCTCAGGGATTTGCCCTTTCCGCAGTGCAGAGCGGTCTCAGAATTGGTATATTTAGTTAGGGGGGTGGGGGGCTCAGCATCCCCCTCATGGAGGGATGTGGGGGGCATAGCCCCCACTATGTTTGGGTGTGTTTGTTTATTTTGTTTGCGGACAGCCAAGTTCATTTTTTCCCTAGGGAATAATTTGATGATTTGGCCATTCGCTGTTTTTAGCTTTCAATGCTTAGGTGTCGATGAATTTGAATTCGACAACCTAAGCTGTCGATGTTGTGATATAGATGCGATAATGTGAGTACTACTTTCCTTAGTTGCCGTTGGTGGGCATAGGCTGTTATGGGTATCACTTTAGAGTAATAAGAGGAGAGTGATTATTTTGAGAGTCTTGTGACATTTATGTGTGGTTTTCTGTTTTGTATTAAACAGTACCATAATCAGAGTGTGGTGAAAGAGGCATTGACCCCATAATCCTTCAGAGACCCAGCTTCCTTTGGAATACAGCAACATTTAAACTCCTAAATGACTGCTATGTCTCTTACCCACTTCTTGTTAATTTCCTAGGATTTAGGAAATTTACCTTGTTTTCACTGTCAGTAACTCCACCATTCCATCCTCAGGATGAGACTTTTCTAAAATAGCCTGTACACACTGGAATCTGGATCAACATCTCAGATGAAATTGGAAACTTACTCACCCTTGAGACCATTTGGAAAATGTAAAAAACATTTTAAAAAGAATTCTCAAAGTCACTGTTTTGACAATCATATCTGACCTCCCCAACTCTGTTTCACTTATTCAGTCTATCAATACAGCTAAAGCTTTTTTGAATTCTTTCAATGTACAGTTTAACTTCTGCTCATACAATTACTACTCCAATGTTCCCCTTTACCCCAAGTTTGCCTCTCCTCCCAACTTATTTGCTTCCTTCCTCTTCTTCAAACTCTCTAGCATACCATGAAGATGTTGCAGAATTACTTTCTGGCATTAATTCTGATTGTTCTAAATATTTTGTTTATTACTCCTCCATCCAGATCTACTCTGGAGATGGTGCATCTCCAATGATCCCTGTAGTATTCAAGGTCTGGATTGTCCCAGTGTTAAAATCTGTTTGTATTTTTACATAGGTATGTTTTTTTTTTTGTAATTTTTTTTCATTGTAAAGTTCTTGTTTTGCAGAGAATGGTATTTTTTTAATATTATTTTATATTATTTGTGCTGTTTGTTCACTGTCTTTTATCTTTTTGCATTGTAGAATTGTTCTGCCTGTAAGGCCTGTGTTGTAACTAAAAGGATCGCTGGGTGAACACACCTTCTCTGTAAGGTTTCGAATAATAAAAAAAAAAAGCCAGAAGAATATGGCTGTGTCATAGCTGAGTGTATGCTGCAAACAATGACAGATGTATAGCAAGATTCAGACTAGTTGTACTGGGGCAAAGGCTATATTTGGGAATATGAGCTTGAAAGCTTGGTATGCTATATGTGGGTAGACAATATTTAAGGTGCTATCATTCTGTGTGAGAGCAGCTTTACCTGGTGACAGATGACTGTTTAATGCACTATTGCTGTGTGAAAAGTGTGAAAAGTGTTTACATGCCTCAGTGCCTGCTGTAGTTGCATATAAGTGTAAGGAAGTTCAAAAGGTGTTAAGGAGATGCTTATGATTTAGGGTTTTCTGTAGATTTTGAGTGGATCAAAAAGTGAATAGGAGGGGTTAAGTAAGTATATATGTAGAGACCTAGAGCAGCTGGGGATGGGGTTGTGAATGAGCGTGCACAGAACACTGATCAGTCACTATTTTAAGAACAGAGACGTGTATGTTGCAAACAGTGCTAAATGGAAAGTAAGACTCCAAGTAAAACAGAGAAATAAAAGGGGTGGGGGTTAAAATATACTGCTAGTATACCATTGCAGCACAGTTAGGCAGATCTTGGCAGCAGAAGTAAGGAAGCAACTCGCAGCATCTGACAACAGCCAAGAGGAAATTTGCAGTACTAGTAATGTCTGCCTGTCTACCTACCCACTCCAGTAAGTTATTGTTGAGTTGTTAGTGCTAGTTGACTTTCCCACAGTTATGGCATCCAAGTGAAGTATGTCCTGCATTATATAAAATACTGACAGTGCCCATGCAGTAAAAATGTCAAAGTAAAGCATACAAATAATGAGGCAAAGGAATTGTAAAGACCACGGTTTTACTGTCCCATTTTGCTGTTGCGTGATGCTGCTCCAGTAAATGAGAAGAATGACGGTATAAGATCAGTGGGAGGTTTGACGAACGGGGGCAAAGACTACATAGGAAAAAACCTGAAAATTAAACTCATCAAAACAAAAAACAGGTTTACTTTAAGGTCACTTGCCATGCCCTAATTGTGCTAATCTTCTTTTGTTTATATAGCCATGAGTCAGCTAGGGTCTAAGGCAAACATTTACATGCTGTAGCAATTTTCTCAGTGACTCAGCCTCTCTTGAGGTTCAGGATGCCAAAAATGCACAGTGAACCATCAAACAGTATAAAATGTCTTAACATGTATAGTGGAAAAAGGAGCTTTAGATTTCAGATGTTTTTCATCATTTTATCTTAACGTTTACGTCTGTATTCTGAAATACTGATAGACACAATAGAATATTTTATTACTTTGTAGTATTCTGCAAGTGAATGTGGTTTGCAGTTGTGTATGACAGCACGGGACATGAAAACAAGAGGCTAAATCCATGTTAGAGCACAATAGTGGGATCCCTGTCTCCAGCTTTGAGATATCATGTCCAGCATTTGTACTTCTAATGTCAACACTGTATATGATGAGTAGAAAGCAAAGGTCTGACAAACTTTCCTAACCTGTCATCTGACAATCTGCTTTTCATTTTAAATTGTTTTGCTGATCTTAACATTATAAGGTCAACCTTCACAACCTTGTTTATTAACAAACAAAACACACACACACACACACACACACACACACACACACACACACACACACACACACACACACACACACACACACACACAGAGTGGAGATCAAACGGGATCAAAAGACACTGATATCTTCCTCAGGAACAAGAACTTGACATACTGCTTATTGCTGCATTTCGGTTGGCTTCTTCAGTTTGGCAGAGCTTGTCTGAAGCAGTCACTGATTAGAGCTGGCTTAAAAACACTATTTTACCTTTGCTTATCAGAATGATAAAACCTTGTAGATATCACTGCCATCTGAGACAAAAAGGTATGTCACTTTATACATCCTTGACACAGGACAAGTTGTTTCATCTGTTACTGCAAGGCCACCTCAAGTTCAACTGTTCTTATGGTCAGTAAACAGATGACTGGTATTGCTCAGAGCCAGAACATTAAACAGTATCTTTCTTTATTTTGGACCATGTACTCCTGTCTCTAAAGCTCTACTTAAAAGCAATGTACTTAGGGGCCAAGATGAAAAGAAATGCTTTTATCATTTTCTGATGTTTCACTTTCTTCATCAGCCATCATATGGTTTACAGCCCAATTCATCTATGCATCCTCAGCCTAAGACTTCACAAGTACATAGTTATCACAGAAAACTAGAATATGATGACAGACAAGTGGTGTCTGGCCCATTTTCTCTTCTCATTTTGGTACCTTTTTGATAAATAGCAGCTCACACACGACTCATAGCTTTGTACTTTTTTCTCCAACCTAGTAAGAAATATCTTAAACTTTGTAATTTCCTCAATCTAACAGAAATGTCTTTTCTTTGTTCTATAACTTATTGAATTGCTTTTTTGTTTTGACCCCACTGCACTTCATAATGGCTTTTTGCAATAATCCATCATCCTTTCGGTGAAATAATTCTGTATTGTTTTCTCCCAGACCCCATGACTTTGTCATTTTAAACTGTGTCCTTGCTTTCTTTCAGCTCTTGTTTGCACTAAAAATGACCCACATACACTCTATGTAGTCCCATAAGGTACTTACGTTTCTATCATACCCCCCCCCATCCTCTCTGTCTTTATGTTTCTGTGCATGTATGTATGTATGAATGTATGCATCATTTAACTGGATAATCAGGATGGTCTTATAGGTCTTTTCCTCTATGAACTAGGTCACAAGCATAGTGTTAAATACCCATTCATATGGGCAAGTTAATATATCCAATCTGCCATCATGTTTTGGGAGAAGGGAGGAACTTGGACCACTTGTTGAAAATCCACACAGCCACAGGTAAAATATGCATGTAAAACTCTACACAGACCCTGAGCAGAGATGAGAACTGGACATTGGAGTTGTGAGGCAAAGATCCTTTTTATGCAATAAATATCAGTCTTCTAATCTATTTTTATATGGCTTCTTGTGTAAGTCATGGCCCATATTTATTTACTACCGTTAACTATCCTGCCCCTGTATTATCTATGTCGGCAATACAACAAAGTCCCCAGAAATGCACAGAGAACTCTAACTATAGTCTTCCTAACTATTTGCATAGAGAGGCTTGGCTCTGTGGCACAATAGATGGAAACCTGACTGCAGCTCTGGTGACTGGGCTGTGTTTAGCAGCCCTGGGTAGAGGTAGAGTGGTGAAGGGGCTTGGCCTATTTACTTCTGCTGGAGAGAGGGAAGGGTCATGTGCACAGTGACTTAGTTCATTTCCCTGGTGGAGAACAGAGACTGCCTGATGTGAAACTCCTTGCAGTACTGGCGGCACATTTATCTTAGGAACCCATTACATGTCCACTACCTTGCTCTCAACTGAGCATGTACTAGAATGTTAGGGCTAGAAATAAGAAAACAAAATTGTGAAACACCCGGATGGCTATCTTGATGATGGCCCCTTCTAGCTGACCATTGCTCTAGTGATGGGAAACAGATGGACCAATTAGCCAGGAGAAGGATAATGATAGGAAGACACTGGTGGCAAAGTAAGTGAAAAAAAAGACAATCTGCAAAGACAGATGATAATTTAATGTTTTCTACTTGCAATGATCCTTTCCTTCAGTAACTACAATTTGACAACTCTTCTTGTTAGTTTCTGAAATTATTGTCTATGGTTAGGTTATCTAATGTGACTATTTCTGTTTTTTTCCCCAGTTTTGTTTTCTTTGCTTGCTTAGTTTTTTTTTTTTTTTTATAGTTTATCCACCTTAATTTTCAAATCCCTTAGTTGCACAGACAATAAGAAACCCACAGGAGGTACACACCCTTCTGGAGCATGTAATCAGTGCTGCTTTATTATACAGATTAAAAAGATGTGTATTAATGAAACATTTATTAATCTAGTGAAAGGCAACTGTGCAACTAAGTTGTATACATTACAGTCTGTTTTTACCTGTGAGAACCTTTATGTGGGTAAAACAGAGAGACAACTATGTAAGCGTATTTATGAACACAACTATGATTTAATGAAAGAAAATATAAACAGTTCCTTATCTAACCACAATAGGGTATGTCATGATTTAAAAAAAAAATATTTGGCATATTGGAAATTGTACCATGTAATGAAAGCGAAGGGTCATGGGAAACAGTTTTAATGTTCAGGGAAATAATTTGGCAACTCAGACTAAATACCTGTAACTGCCCACGACTTAACAAACAGACTTCTATTTTCCCAGCACTGAAATTTAAGATGGATAAACTATAACTGTTTTACCCATCTTTAAATTAATGTCTTACAAATGGATCTACTTCTAATACCCGAATTGCTAAATCATCAAATTTCATTTTTGTGAGACAAAATTGCGAAAACAAAATACCTGAACAGCAAATTTTTCCCACAGCAAGTAAACATTTTCCCAAACCTCAACAAAATACACACCGGAGTAAATAAAACCCACACTCTGTAATATGGGGGGGGGGGTGAAGCCCCCCCCTAACTATATATAACAACTCTGGAGTTACACTACAGTGTAGAAAAGGGAATGGGGAAAAATTCACTATGTGGGTACTTTGTTTTCGTGATTTTCATTTCGCAAAAATGAAATTAAATGATATGGCTGTTTGAGTATTAGAATGGGATCCCTTACAAATATACATACATACACACACACACACACACACACATATATATATATATATATATATATATATATATATATATATATATATATATATATATATATATTTATATTATTAATTAGTAAAGATTTTAATGAAGGAATGTATTTTTATAAACTGGGATTAGACTTACTTGACTACTGACTAATATAATGTCATTATAAACTTATTGTTTTCTATTGTTTTTTTCGAACATTCATGTTCTCACACATCTACTTTTATGAACACATTATTCTTGGACTATAGTTTTTCTTATAATAAGAAAATTATTAAGAGCATTATGTTTAATTTCATTGGTACTTATTGTGGTAATACAGAAGTCTGTTTTAACAAAGAAACTTTTTATTACAGAACTGCACCTTTAAATGATTTAACTCAATCTAAGATTGGTAAATTTATAATTGTAAGGTGTATTTAAGAGAGATGAATGTTGGAAATATGGTTCTGATGAAGTCCATATAATGATAAAGGGTGAAAGCACTTAAAACTGAATTTATTGTGTACAAAAGGTCATACGTAAAACTATGGTTAACTCAGTGGACCGGCTGGTCGAATTATCATTCCTTTTGATTTGAGGCTGTATTTGAAGACATTCTTTACTGGTGGAACACTACATGAGCTTTCTTTTCAGGTCACAGTGTTTTGAACTTTCAAGCTGCATGGACACAAGCTCAGTGTTTATTGTTTGCATTTTAAGAACAATAATTTTACAAACTTCAAAAATAATACAAAAAACATACAGAGTTTAAATGATTATACCAAATTAGATATAACATGAAAACACTAGTTAAGAACATATATAAGTTGTATGATAATGATTTAATATTTAGAAAATTTTAGCCAGTTAATAGAGAAATTAAAGATAAGTTAGTATAATACAAACAGGAATTGCATATAAAGTGAGAGAAAAGCAGGCTTATGGTATATTTAGAGAGAAAGTCAAGTGAGAGAAACTGATAGAAGTAAGGAAGTGAGTGAAGGAGGTGTAAAATATTAATAGGTACTTGTTCACATTTAGGGATATAATTTATCCTGGTGTACAGAGCCAGATTTTGGTTAGGAGATCTTTCAGAATGGTTTTGAAAGATGGGAGAGAGGGAGGGTATTGATTGGATGGATAGAGATAAGGAGTTCCAGACCTCAGCAATATGGTATGAGTACAGACAATGGTTAACAGATCTGATACAGATTTGATAGGTTTGTGGACAACACTTTGTACTAAAAAAAAAACCAAAAAACAAAAAAAAACTGTTTCCTACATTTCCTGGAACTAATGTAGCCCAGATACAGACTTGCTGTATCCTGGACTTTTTGTATGCTAGCGGTGCTCTTCAATTTTTTCCCACCGATCTGCTAGTTCTCTGCTCTCCTGCACTTTTATTAACCTATTAGTCTAGCACTTTAAATTACTCCCGGTGGCAGAAAGTCTGCTTTTCAAACTTTCCCTTAGAACTAGCTGGTTTGTCAGTAGTAGCACTAAAATCTGAATCCCTGTGACTAGCAATTGCTATAAAACCTGCTGGAAAGCACTAGGAAGCCTTAAAATGATACAAGCACTCAACTCTCCTTGTTAATAACGAGAAATAATCATAGGCTCTAAACAGCCTATAATTGCAAAGTACCTTGCCAAGGTAAGGGAAAACAGCTCTTGTACTTTACAAAAGAAACACTGAACCAGGCATGTCCATCGGCTAGCTTCCAGTGATTTCTCCTGTCCACCTCGTGAATCTGGGCATACTGGGGCAATGCAGCAATTGCCTCATGTACACAGACAACCCTCTCCTCCTACCACCCAACACTACAACTTGCACGAGAGATGCACGTACTAGCCAAACTGGAAGCAAAGCTCTCTCCACCCAAGATTGTGCTAGACAGTCAAGAGGAGAAGGTTAACACCTGCACTACACCTCAAGCAACACATAGCCCTTCAAAACTCATGCCTCCAACATCCACACATAGTAACACTAAACCCACTTATGCAGCGGCCCATAACATTAACCTGCCCAAGCAACAAGGACCTCCGAAGCTGAAATGCAAACAAACACCAATGACAAACAAAGTGTCACATAGCTCACAACACCAGTGTGCCACCCAACAACAGCCCCTAAGGCAAGACAACATGCCCAAGACATTAGGCATAGGTGACTCTATAGTCAGGCAAACTGATGTCCCACTCACCAGGCTGAACAAGGAGAAAATTACAGTCAGCTGCCTGTCGGGTGCCAGGATCCGCCACATCATGCATGCACTCAAGTCACTCCACAACAAGTACAAATATGACTCTGTCATTGTCCATGTTGGAGTGAATGACTTGAGACATACCTCCCTGGACTACATGAAAAGAAACATGGAAGAGGTCTCAGATCATGTGGCCCAGGCAGGTATGACCATAGCCCTGAGTAGCATCCTGCCTTCACCCAGAAGGATACCATAGTATAAGGACAAAATGATTGACTTCAACAATTGACTATGTTTCTGATGTTATTCAAAGGGGATCCAGTATCTGTCTGCCTGGGATGACATGATCAACAGACCACAATGCTTTGCCAGAGATGGTCTGCACCTGTCGCCCCTGGGATTCAGGTTACTGCCTAAGGCTCTTGCCACCCCTATAGTGCCTTTTTTAGGCAAGGCTCAAAGGACAAAACCACCACCATAACAGATATAAGCATGTAAAATCTGAAGGTAATGCTACTCAATGCTAGAAGTCTAAACCTCAAAATGCACTCTCTCAAGGCACTTCTACAAATGGAGAACATCGATATCTGTGCAGTAACTGAGATCTGGTTCAAGGCTCCAGAGAGCACCCCTGCAATACCAGGCTACAACTCTTACCACACTTTTTGGCCACCAAACCAGGACCAAAACACTAAAGGCGGAGGAGTGTCCATATTCACCAAGGATATTCACACCTCCAGGCTAGTTGCCCAACACAATGCATCTGAAATTCTACAGGTACAACTAATACTAGCTAAGACTGCAGTGCAAACTGTAGCTTGTTATAGATCCTCCACCATGCCCCAAGATTCTCACTACACCTTTCTAAACATACTGGAAATTATTAAGATACAGCCAAACACCCTAATACTGGGAGATTTCAACCACCCTACCATTAATTGGAAAAACTACTTGGGCACCAACACCTTAGCCCAATGGTTCTTGAAATTCATAAATTCCAATGCCCTGGATCAACTAATCCATAGTCCCAACAGGGGCTCAAATATCCTAGACCTGGTCATTACCAACATGGGAGATTGATGCTCCACACCAGTGGTCACCCCCTCATTGGTCAGGTCTGACCATAAGCTAATCACCCTTGATGTCCACATTCCACCCCCATCCCCCAGTAGGAAAACCTCCATATAAAATTTCTCCAAAGCTAACTTCATGCTACTCAAGTCAGAAGTGGCAAACTTCATGACACCCATGCAGACGGGAACTGAAAGCTTGACTGCTGAATCCTACACTAAGGCACTGTACGAGCACATCCACTCATGCATGAATCGTGCCATTCCAAATAGAACCAAGATGCTCTCCTCCAAAAACAAGAAGCCAGTCTGGTGGTCCCCTGCCATAAACAAACTATACAAGAGAAGGAAGAAACTGTTGCAGAAAAGAGGAAAATCCCAGGATGCAAAATACTCCCTTACCAGCCTCAGTAAGAAGCTGAGATCCCTCATAAAATCCTCCAAAGCTAGTTGCGAAAATAAAATTGCCAAAGATTCCAAAGACAACCACAAGGCATTCTATAACTATGTCAAGAATCTAAATGGCAGTGCTCAGATCTGCTCTGAGCTACAACAGAATGGCATTAAATATACTGATCCCAAGGATATTGCCAATATCCTGGCAGATCGATTTAGTGCCAACTTCACCCCCCTCTCACCCCCTAAAAGGTCAATCTCAATACCAAAAGATTGCCAAATTCTGGTAATCATGGCCACACAGGTAAGAAACGCACTCTCCAAAGCTACGAATACAGCATCCATGGGACCAGATGACATCCCGGGCTGTGTACTACATGAACTACAAAATAAACTGGCACCTCACCTAAGTATCATGTTTAATCATAGCCACACCTCAGGCTTCATGCCCAATGAGTGGCGCACAGGTACAGTTATCCCATTCCACAAGGAGGGATCCACCTTGGATCCCGGAAACTATTGTCCCATCAGTCTGATGAGCCTGATCTGCAAAGTCATGGAACGCATTATCATGGAACTTATAAACAAAGACATTGGCAACCTTCAAACACTGGACTCTACCCAGTTTGGTTTTGTAAAGGGCCGATCTTGTCTCCTCAACCTGATTGACTTCTTTGAATCAGTATCCAGAGCTGTGGATGAGGGCAAGGTGGTCCACACAGCCTATCTGGACTTTGCCAAGGCCTTCAACACCATCCCCCACTCTGGAATCTTAGATAAACTTACTAAGCTAGGCATTAATCCCTATGTCACTCGATGGGTTGCCAGCTGGCTTACTGACAGAATCCACATTGTAAAAGTAGCCATCTCAAAATCCAGCTCCAGACATGTGACAAGCAGAGTACCTCAGGGTGCAGTCCTGGGACTGCTCTTGTTTGGCATCTACTTCTCTGAAGTACAGGCCAGCACTAAGGGACTCTGGCTAACAAAGTTCGCAGATGACTGCAAACTGGGAGCCATTATTGAATCCCCAAATGATGTAAGCATTCTACAAAAGGGCCTTACAGAAACAGATGCTTGGTGCCAGAGCCATGTGCTCAAGCTCAATGCCAAGAAATGTATAGTTATCCTCTTTGGGAAAAACCATGTACTCATGAATTACGACATAAGTGGCAGTACATTAAACACTGAAAGTGTGATAAGGGACTTAGGGACACAAGTGGACAGTGGTCTCACCTTCGATAACCACATCGCCACAACAGTCAGGAAATCCTTCTATGTGGCACACCTCATCATTAAGGGCTTTTCATCCAGAAAAAAGGATGTCATTGTCCCACTGTACTCATCCCTCATTAGACCCATTATAGAGTACAATGCCCTGTTTGATATGTACCTCACAAGACATCTGCAACAACTGGAAAGGCCACAGAAATACCTCACTAAAAGAATCACAAGCCTAAAGCAGATGCCCTAAGTTGACCATCTAAAAAAACTCCAGCTATACTCTGTCGCATATCACCTGCTCAGAGGTGATCTCTGCTTAACATACAAGGCCATGTCAAACCCAGAGCTGTTGGACATGCTACACTTAAAGAAATCCCAATCCCTCAGAGCCACATGCTCCAGGGATCTACACCTGGTCATCACAATGAACAAAACATGCTGGAGGGATAGGTTCCTGACCCAGAGACTCCCCATACTCTGGAATAGACTGCCGATACATGTCAAGCTGAGCGCCTCTTTGGCCCTCTTCAAAAAGAACCTTGATGATTGGATGGGAGATACGAAATTCACCCCAGAGATCACATCAATCGCCCTGTTAGACAGGGGACCAGGGAAGTAATAGCCAGGGAATTGTTATGGCTAGGCTTGTATAGGCCCTAGGGCCGATAGCCTAGTACCAACCAATGAACCTATGAACCTATGAAAGGAGTTTTTTGTCATTGGATTGTAATGGTCAACTGGGAACATAACTGTGGAGAATGGCATTTAGTGCTGGACAAGCAGATGGATCCTGGATAATTTTATACATGGTAAGAAACTGTGTGTATGTTAATTGATGGGATAGTTCTAACCTGTTTAAGCTTTTTAGTGCTTTACAGTGGTGGGCTATGAAAGGGGTATGTTCTGCCAATTTAGCAACTTTGTTACAGCATTCCTGAAGTTTTGATTTTTTGCGATGTCTGATGGTTAGTAAGGATGGGAGCACCATAAAGAAGTGTGAGGAGGAGATATGTGGTGGCAAGTGTAGTTTCAGTTGCATTGGTGAGAAAGTTTTTGGCTCTGTAAAACAGTCCTTGTTTTTGATGAAATTTTCTTATGCAATTTTTGTATATACAGGTCATCATCCACTATCATTCCTACTAATTTGCTATGAGAAGTGACTTCAGTGATTGCATTATTAAGAGAGAGGACTCTAAATGTTGTTTTTTCCTTCTGAGAGGGACTTGGGGGAAAGTAGTAGTTTTTTTGGGGGGGGAGGTTGAACATGAATTCTGAGTTATAAAGCCATGATTCAGGGGCTGTTAAAGCTTCCTGACTAATTATTTTGTAGTTGTACCAAGTTGTCAAATGTGCAATTGAGTGTGGAGTCATCTGAGTACTATTTTAGGGAGGCCTGTTGTGTGGATGTGTAGGAGGTGTTGGTGAGCATGTTAAACTGGTGGGACTCAAGGATAGAGCCTTGTTGTACACTGGTGGTTACTGGGGGGTATGGAGAGAGGGTGGAGTGCCATTTTACTGACTGATACCTATTGGATAGGTAGCTGTTTAACCACAGAAGGGTGGGCTAAGAGAAACCTAACGAGGACATTTAAAGTATAAGTTTGCAAGTCTCAAAATAAGACAGAAACTAGTTTGCCATTATTTCTTGCTTTTTTTGACAGTATTTATATAAGTTAGAAGTGCAGTGTTAGTACTATGGAAAAGATGGAAGCCACATTGTGTGGGGGATAGAAGTTCTTGCAGGAGATAGTTTAGAAATTGTTTTTGAATATACTTTTCAAGTATTTTGCAGAGGGGAGATACAATTGCTATAGGTCTAAAGTTAGCAATGTCTGTTGAATTTCCTGCTTTGTGCAGAGGAATAAAGTGCAGCTTTTTCCAGAGAGAGAGAATGTGGGATTCTTGTATTGATCTATTTATAAGGATTGGGAAAGGATAGGCAATACTGTTAGCTGCTATTTTAAGATACTCACTTGGAAGGTCATTAGCTGAAGCAGAGCATGGTTCGAATTTGTTTAACAGAAGTTTTATATAGGATGTGAGCACAGGTTTGAAGATGAAAGTGGATGTGGTGATATGTGGCTGTTAGGCACGGCTGGGATTAGATCTTGGGGAATCATTGGTTAGAGATGCTATATGATCTATAAAAGATGAGTTGAACTGTATTGTGGTTTCAAGTGTAGAGTTATTGTGAGTGGGGTTAGTGTTGAATTTTTGACCAGGATGAAAGATTTCTTTAATGGCTTTGCAAAATTTTTTGGGGTTGTGTTTACTACTATTATTGTATAGTTTTTTTGTCTTCATTTATTTGTTATTTAGTACAATTGTGAAGCATTCTGAAGTTTTCAAGATATTATGGTGGTTTATATTTTTGTCATTCTTTCCATGCTTTTTCTTTATCATATATCAACATTCTACTCTTTTTTGATAGCCAAATTGTATTAGTTGCTTTTAGTCTTTTCCTTCTAGGAGGTGCAAGGCTTGTGACAATTGGAGGTACTACCAGCACAGCTAGCTGGAATTTTTAAATAATTATATGTCATTTGTGAATATCAAACAGATTTATACAAGATGCTTATGTTACAAATGTATTAGAACTGTATGTTATGTGTATATCAAACTGATTTGTACGTTTGTGTTGAAAAGGTATTTGTAAAGAGCTTGTGTTTGAAATGCATCCACAGTGTGCCCTACTGGAGACAACAGAAATGTACACACACTAGTGTAAATGTTTAAATGTATATGTTTTCACAGAAGAAACTGGGAGACAGGAGGTTAACCTCAGTCCAGCAAACTTTAAAATATAGCTGAAATTAAATCACTTTATGAGCAAGCAATAAAGATGTTATCTGACAGGTTTCAGTGCAGCCATAGACACAAAGTCTGTACTAGGAAGCTTTCTGTGTTGTCTTTGGGGTGAACTAATTACTACTCTGGAAGTGTGAAGTTATGCAATTGTTTTATGACTTCCAGCACCTGCCACAGATCTGAGCAAAAGCCCTTGTGTATGTACTTTTACAGGTAGGTAGCTGCTAGCTTCCAGCAATGGGGGTTTGCATGGGAACTAGAAGTGAGATGACCAGAAGTGATGTCATTTTGCAAGTTATCTCAGAAGTAATATTTTAGATATTATTTTTGCAAAATCTCTGAGTGAGACTGAGCACTGCTGTATTAAGTAAGTAGAGAATAATGATTCTCTTAGATTTAGTCAGGAATATAGTGAAGCTTAGTTTAGATATTGTCTTTTCTTATTTGTATGCATATGTCCTTCAATGTTATTTTATACATTTCCTGTGATTTTGAACTCTGATGTCACTGTGAATAAATATTTAGTATTGTCTTGTTCTTTTATTATTCATTATTAAATATATTAAACCTTTCATTGTGGCTGATCTTTGTAGAGATATTTAAGTTTTGAGAGTATTTGCATATTTATTTGGTGACACTGTGTGGGCCACTCCTAATAGCCTTTCTCTTGGTCAAACTACCATTTGTATTAATATTAGTTTCACTCAGTATATTGGGTACCCATGTAAGACCCTTAAGGTAACTGGCAGGAGTGTCTGGTGGCAGTGGTAAGTACCTTATAGTCTGGGCCGAAGGGGGTATAACTAGTAAACCTGTGACAGCCTTTCCTAGTTATGTATGTGTGTGTATAAGTCAAAGCTCAATGGGTGTGTGCGTGTAAATCAAAGCTCAATGTGTGTGTGTGTGTGTGTGTGTGTGTGTGTGTGTGTGTGTGTGTGTGTGTGTGTGTGTGTGTGTGTCTGTGTGTGTGTGTCTGTGTGTATGTCAGCTACTTGGGCAGGGACATGAAGCACTGGTTGGACAGAGAGGGTGCTGGAGGACTTGGCTTGGACACTTAGCTGAGATCTCAAATCTGTAACTGTGCCAGTGGGGAGTCCTACTGGGGATCTGGAAAAAGAGGAAGAAACCAGTCCTGGACTGACTTTGTTCCCCATGTGCTCTTAAGGGAAATTGTGCTTGATTGTACTTGATGCAGAAAGATGCATCTGGAAATACTCTATGTATACCTGCTATCCTCCCGGTGAACATTCCCCACAGCTGCCAGTGGTGAAGATTGAGGTTCCTTGATTATTGGCTCAGAGGTGGAGTGTCACACTGGCCCAGAAGTGGAGGGTCATGGCAAGGCTATTTAAGTATTTCAAAAAAGTTGTATTGAATTCATTTTCCGCATCATCTATAGTAAGTATTTTAAACAAACTTATTAATGAATGCTGCTGCTTGCTGCTACTCAAATCTCAGTTTCTGTACTTAAAATCAAATCTCCTACACATGGACATTGCTCTAATGCTGAAGCTTCTGTCTGCTGTCAATCTGATATAATCTCCCATGCAGATATTGTGTGAGGTTGCATTAGCACATTGTCCTAATGATAGGGTTTCTGAAGCTGTG
>NC_056741.1:299376415-299381415 GCF_019279795.1 Protopterus annectens | reverse complement strand
TTTGTCTCTAGCTTTGTAGTCTAAGGTAGCACAGTCTCAGTTTACATTATGGTGTTAAGGTGTAAGGGGGGCTTAGTTAAAGGAATGAGTTAAATGCTTTTATTGCTCTTAACAGAACCAATCTCTGTAACCACTCCCTTGCTCCAAATAACCTGATTATATATAAATAATGAAGGTCTCTAATGTTTTCATTATACTCAACTAGGATCACTTGTTTGTGCGTTTCAATAAAGGATTTTCCTTTCTTAACTCAACTGTGGACTACCTACTATTTTATTTTATTATTTTGTAGCATGTATTTTAAAGTTCAGTTTTTATTTGTGAACTTGGTGCAGAACATACTTCAAGGAGTGAACGTCACACCCTCCACACTGTGAAGTTTCTGCTTGGTTTGTTTTTGACCCAGTATAGGTTGCATACTGGGTTTTCTGAGACTTTGAGTGATACCATGGATTTTTCTTTATTTATATATATATATATATATATATATATATATAGAGAGAGAGAGAGAGATAGATATATCTCGTACTATTGCACACAATCCTACCTAACCAAAACCACAACAACAGAACACACTTTCGCGAAAGTGCTTTTCACCAAAAAAGCACTTTCGCTAAACTGTGCAAAAAAATATATAACAAACTTAAAAAATATATATATATTACTCACATTTACGCAGGGGGGCAAGCCCCCTGCACCCCCTACTTTTATATTCTCACTCCAAGATCACACTACAGTGGGAAAAGGGAATATTCCCTTATCCCACTGTACTACGATCTCAGCAACGGCCATTCCCCCACATTTTTCTTTTTTTTTTAGCACACTTTCACAAAAGTGCTTTTTCGGTGAAAAGCACTTTTGCGAAAGTGTGCTCGGCCATTTCACATTTGATGAAATGGCCGTTTGATGAACAGCATGGATCCCATATATATATATATATATATATATATATATATATATATATATATATATATATATATATATTAAATATGCCCATTGCGACACCATGATATTTGTCTCTTTCCCACAAGAATCCCTTCTGTTGCACTTTTTAGGTTAGCCATAGCTGACAATCCAAGCAATACACCATTCATATGTGTTGTTTGGAGTCATCACATGGCAGGAAGAGGAAAAGTAGATAAAAAAAGTCAGATTAATCAAAGCTGACTTCCCTAACTTTAACAAATCTCACTCCAGTTTTAGATTTATCTCCCCAAACATTTTAATCTCTTAAGCTTCTATAATACAAAACAGAGCAGAACCACTGTTGAACAGCAGTTTCTTCTTAGAAGCAGCAGAACTACCTTGAAGGAGTAACAACTCTTTGCTATAAATGGATGCATTTATAGCAGCAGCTTTATTCACCACCCTGCAGAAGGCCATCACTTGGGGGTATAACCAGTAAAAAACAAGTTTACTGGAGTGAGGCCAACATTCCCTGCCACAAAGGCGTCAATATTCTTGGGAACAGTAGAGATGTAGGTAGAATAAAGTATATCCCCCAAAACTCATTGCAACGTGTCTCCCCTTGACCTCTTTTTGGTAACCATTTGAAATGTTGGGATGTACTAGACTTGGTCCTGAAATATGGAGACTAAACAGCCTAAAGATTGGACATGTATATGCCAAGCCCAAAATGCCATTTGTCAGAATACTCCCTTTTTTCCAAGTATGGCAATCTTGGAGTTAGTCTACATATGTATATTTGGGGGGGCTTGCCCCCTGACAAAAGAAGTTATAAGGAGAAGAGTGATTTTCAAGATTCATACTCCTCAGGGTTTCTGGTCTTTTTTTTGGCTTTTCAGCACTCATCATTTTAAGTGAAACACTTAAACAGGGAGCCCCATTTTTCACATTTTCAACAAGTCAGTTCCTGTCCAGAAGCATCAATGATAGTCTGGACATTTCATAAAGCATGCCATTTATTGCCATGTAAATAACCCCCACATGGGATTGCTTAGATATTACCCTCAGAGGCATTGGTGTATGCTCTTTCATTTCTAGAAATCGGTACAACAATTTCCTATCTAGAAAAGCATATGTGCCTGTATTAGTTGCAGTCAATATCACAACAGCACATATATGTTCAGTATCTCTATCTATCTATCTATCTATCTATCTATCTATCTATCTATCTATCTATCTATCTATATGGATCTACTTTAGTAGATTGAATTAACAGAACGCCAAAATAGATATAACCGAGACAACAAAATTGAAAATTCAAAATAGCGACAATGTAAAAGAACAAAAACTGTAAGGTGAAAAAATGTGTAATTCTTCTTTTACATTGGTGTTAGTAAGTATAACCATTCTAACTTTACTGGTTTTAAGTACATACAAGCAAAACATAATAATGGATATTATGTATCACACACCTGGCACTCTCAGCACTTTTTACAGTACAAAGAAGTTTGAAAAAGAAAAAGCAATACTTGTATAAGAAGGATGTAAGCTTTATTGGGAAAGCAGTTGTAAAATTCTTAAACATTACACATGTAAGTATAAAGGCAGACATAAATCTACAGGTAAAGTGGTAACTGTGTGACTGTTTTATGAAGACATAATCAAATTCAATTTTTATTACATTGTAAAAGTAATTATGTTTCAATGGAATTCATTAAGGGTATATCACCACTTCTGAACATGTAAAATATATACTTTATTAAAAATGCAAGTGTATCTCTTTAAATTACATTTTAATTAATGGCAATTTCTGCACAATGCATTTAACAGTTTTTAGTTGATAGTTTCATTTTACGAATGTAAGGAAGATGACTTTCTATTTCTTATCAGAAGTGTATATAACCCCCCCCCCCCCGTTAAAATGCCAGGTTTTTGTCATATAAAAAACAAATAAGACCACAATAAAACTTTTCCCACCTTTAATGTGACCTATAACCTGTACAATTCAACTGCAAAAGAAACAAATTTGTTAGGGGGAAAAAATATAAAAAATAAAAAATGTACAATAAGCTGGTTGCATAAGTGGGCACACCCTTAAACTAATTCTTTGTTGAAGCACCTATATGCTGCAGCAGGGTCACAGGGATCAACATCCAGGATACTCCACCAATTCCTGGATGTGAACTTCCCACATGCTAGTGAGCACATATCTTTTTCCCTTTCCCCTGAGGTGAGGGCCAGCAATATGCAACTGTTTTACGATGTAGCACACTACCCTGAAGTACTGGGTGCCATAGATTGCACTCATGTACACATCAAGGCACCACCTGGTGAGCAGGGTAGAATCTACATTAACCACAAGGGATGCCACTCCATCAAATGCCACATCATGTGCAATGCCCAGGGGATTATCATGAATGTGTGTGCTGCCAACTATGGCAGTTATCACGATTCTCATATCTGGCACACATCACAGCTGTACTAGATATTCGCTAAGGGGGACATCTCACAAGGCCATTCACTGGGGGATGCTGGCTATGTCCTGGAACTGTGGATGATGACACCCATAAGAAATGCACACACACCCATGGAAGAATGCCATAGTGAGGCACATGCACAAACTAGGTACATCATAGAGCATGTGTTTGGCTTCTGAAGTCATGGTTCTGGTTCCTCAATATATATGGTGGAGCCTTGCAGTATACTCCACGCACATATGCACAAATATTCACAGTATGTGCTATGCTACACAATCTGAACCTGCGGAAACAGCTGCGGCAGGGTCAGCAAAGGGTAGAGATACATAGTTCCCCCACCAATGCCTAGGTCAACACAGCTACAGTCACAGGAGGACTCTGAGGAGGAACTCCCCTGCTGATGTCCCTCTAGGCAGATGTAGGCATGCTCTGTACACCCAGGCTTTGGCTAAGAGAGACAATACATAGCATATTCACTGACAACTGAGGGACCTAGGGACTAATACCTTTCTCCTACTCATATTCATATATTAAAACTGATCCCAGGCAGCTCACACATCCTGTACATATCCATGCATTGGCTGTGTACTGCTTGCACCAGACAGAGTCAGCCCTGAACTACAGTTGTGTCAACTGCTGCAATGGCAAAGTAAGTCCGTAACCTACACAGTATTCTAGTGGATTATTATGATATGTCATTGTAGCTATGGACCTGGTACATTATGCAGGTAACTATAGTGAGGTATTTGGATAGAAATTACATCCGCATGGGACTATTGACACCTATTCCACCATCATGTCTCCATTTGTAATCAGTAGGTTTCAGAATTTTCATGCAGTCCTACTGCAACAGATTACTGGTACATCATTTAAGAGAGATGTTAGAAAGTGAGGTTAAATGATAATCATACTAGTGTGTATCCTAAAAGACCATGTGGTTTCTTCCCTCACCCCTCAAAACAGCATTATCCTCTTGTAACTGCCATAACAGTAACTCATCTATGCTATATGAGCATTTCACATAGTTAGTATGTCACACAGTCTCAGGACAGTGATATAGAATTTGATCTTATATTGTATGTGTTAGGTAACTGAGGAATAGCAATGTACACATTTATGCAGGTGATTGTATGATGAATGATCCTCTTTCTGTCAAGCAGCTTTTGTGACTCAAAGGACTAAGGCAGTCAGCTAGTTTGATGGTGTTCAGCATTCTCACCAGGAGATAAGTAGATATTTTAGATGTGAACTAGTAATAAGCTGTATTTTACAGACTGTGTATCTGTGTGTGCTATACTGTTATTAACATCTTTCTTATATTAATTCCATATTTACCCGTTGTCCCGAATGACTACAACCTATTTAATAAGTCTTAGCCAGTTTGCTCAAAATGCAGCAGTGCAGAAACAGTAACAAAGGTCAAAATGTGAAACAAACAAAATATCGGCCTGGAGTACAGCTAGGAACTGGCTGGAGTCTTAGGTTATGTAATAGTAAGTCTGTGATGTAAGCAATGAGCCTCCCACTTCTGCACTGCTTAGCAACATGCAAACAGGTCCAAAAATGCCAGTGTGTACACCCAAACAATTAGATAAGCAGAGTGCAAATCCATTGCTC
>NC_056741.1:299321415-299373915 GCF_019279795.1 Protopterus annectens | reverse complement strand
ATTGGGTGATTCCTTGTGATATAAACTTCATAATATTCTATGATTCTTTGTGGCTCATGTTTCCATTGTTTGTCAGCCACTTCGATACCATAATGTTTGCACAATCTCCCATGTAACAATCTCGCCACATTATTATGCCTTTCAGTATACAGTCCATCTGACATTAGTGCCTCGCCCCCAGCAACAGGGTGTGTGACTGTTTCCAATTTGGTTTTACAAAACCTACATATGTCTGTTTCTCCCACATGCTCAATGGACTTTGGAAACCAGCGTGTATGTACCCCACTATCTTGGGCTGCCAATATTAACCTTTCATTTCTTGATGTGAATTCACCTCTCTTTAACCATTCCTGCATTCATTCTTGATCAACATGAGGCTCTTCCAGAAGTTTTATATACTTGCAACTATATTTATGTTTTTTCCACATTTCTTGTCTTCTCATCTGGTCCTTCACCTTATATTCTTTATTTTGTTTTTTTGCACATTCAGTTGCTGCCTAGTTTTTATTTACTTCTGGTTTCATTTCCATTCCTGCTTGATGTCGATATGCTTCTGCTAAATTAAGCAGAGATGTCATCTTAGATTTAGTCTCCTCATGTTACAAAACTTTCACTACATTTGGATCCTGTGAGGACAGCAGATATATGTGGAGTCCCACGACTGCAGATCAATACATGTAATCAATTTCAAGGAGGCCCATTCCTCCTTTGGAACTGGGAATATATAATTGTGGTATACGATGATTTTTATAAATCATTTGTTGCGCATGAAGCATCCTTCTTGTTTTAATATCCAATCTATCCAACACTTTTTGGGGCCAGTCAATCACTCAAAAACTATACGTTAGGACAGGAAGAGCAAATTGATTTTTGGCTTGGATCTTGTTCCCAGATATCAATGCTGTTTTCAGAATTAATTTAAGTCTTCTAAAGTACTCCTTACTGAGCTTTATTCACATTTGTTCATGTTTTATTGCTGATCCTTCATCAATTCCCAAGTATTTATACACTCCCTCTTGCTCAAGTTCTTTTATATCACATTCTTGTCCCAAACTGATGTTTTCCTTTTGCTGCAGTTTTCCTTTTTTAAAGGTTACTTTTGCACATTTATCAAGACCAAATGACATTCCAATATCATTTGAAAAAGTTTTGACAACTTACAGCTGTGCTTTCAGTTCCTCATCTGATGAGCTATACAGTTTTAAATAATCGTAAAGAGAAGGTGAGAAGTCTTTACACTTTGTTGTTTTCTAGGAGCCAGATTATAGCCATGGCCTAAGTGTTAAGTAAACAGCTTAATGGATTAATGGCAAGGCAGAATAGCAACGGTGACAGAGAGTCACCCTGGAATATCCCTCTTTGGATTTTTATCCCTGAGATAATAATCTATCCTTTATCATGGCTTAATTGCAAAGTGGTCTGCCACTGTTTCATGGTTACTATAATGCAATCAATCAGTGTAGGGTGTATCTTATACATTTTTAAGCACTCTTTTATCCATTAATGTGGGATACTATCAAATGCTTTTTTTGTAGTGATTCCATGCCATACTTAGATTCTTCCCCTTCTTACAGTTCTCCACTATAACTTTAACAACAAATGATCCTTTGTTCCATATGACTTTCTTTTATTGCCCTTTTATTCGACTGCCATAATTGAGTTTTCTTCTAAATGACTATAAACTCTGTTAGTGTCAATTACCATGTATAGTTTATATGTCGTCGGAAGACAAGTTATTGGTCTATAATTTTTAGGGTAGCTTGCATGTTCACTCTTAAGTAAGAGCATTGTTTTTCCTGTTGTTAACCAGTGTGGTGTGTGTTCGGGGTGTGCATATAAATAGTTCTTACTCATGGTAAGATCCCCGTGCAAAGAAGTTAATACTTTAAGCCAAAAGTTAGGTACTGCATCTGGGCCTGGGGTTTTCCATTTAGAGGCTTTTCTTAACTTTGTTTCAATCTCTCTGGCTGTTATTTCATCCCATTTCATATGCTGTACCTTCAAACTTCTTATTCTTTCTTTTACTTCTTCTACCCGTTTAGCATCTTTGTTATGTTCCACAGGATCTTCATAGATACTTCTCCAAAATGTATCTACTTCTTTTTTTGGCAGTCTTGCAATTCCTTTTACATTATTTCCCAGTTCTCTATAAAACTTTTTTGGGTCATCAATAAATTGCTTATTTTGTGCTTTTCCCTTATATTTATCTTCATATCTTCTAAGTCTTTCCGCCTGTTTTGAAATTTTTAGTTTATCTCCAGTAGAGCATAATAGATCCTGGTCTGTTCTAATACTGCTCATTGCTGTTATCACATCTATCTTGATATGGCACCTAACCAATTGCTTTCTGTTCCACTCGTTTCCCCTTAATTTGGATATCCATTGCTCTATCCTGTTGTGGTGCTTTCTGCATTTGATTTTCTACACTGAATCCTTCTCTTTGCAGCTGTTCCATTACCTCAATTTCTTTTTTTTTTCAAACAGAACTTTTATTGATTTTCAAAAAACTATACAAAAACACTTGCAGAATAGGAATGACATTCAGTTACAAGTTAGCAGGTGAATACAATATATATACAACAGTGCTGCATGGGGATATACCCATGTATTGCTAAAAATTATATGTATAGAAGTGTGCAGGTCAACATTACAACAGTGCTGAAAGCATTATAATTTATGTAGCAACTGAAAAAAGTAAACATATTTAGGGAAGTTCAACAGAAACTGAGCCACACAACAAATGATCAGTGGAAAAGGGGAAGAAAGAAGTCAAGGACCTCAGTATGGTAGCGACCTTAATGTCTGAATTCTCTGAGTAAAGTAGGATGTTAATTATCATATAGTAGTTCAAATAAGGAATTCTGGAACTTTTGAAAGTAAATGCGTTTTTGAGGACTAATTAATAACAGTTTTTGCAAAGTAATATATATGATTGCCATGTTCCTGAAACCGTTCCATGACAATTTAGTACAATCTGTCCAATTTTTGGTGATGTAAAGATTGACAAATAAACAAAGAGTGATTAAAATGTACATTTTTAGTTTTGAGATACTAATATCTGTGATATGTAGCACTGCCATTTCCCAAAAAAGAGTTGATTTGTGATAACCCATTTTGTCAAGTCTCACCTTAAGAGAACACCAAATGCTATGTGAGTATTTACAAAACCAAATTATGTGTAGGATATCCGCTTTGGGGTAAGGGCAGCATGGGCAAGCAGTTGATACATTTGGATTAAATGTATCTAAGTGGATGGGAGTGAAGTACAGGCTATTGGTAATCATATATTGTCATTACCTCAATTTCTATTTCTTCGACTTCTTCATTACTAATCTCTTTTTCTACTTTTCCTCTTAGTTTCCTTTTTTGTATTATAAAGTTTTCCATATCCAGATTCCTTTGCCTATATTTTTCTTCAAATATCTTTGGTGCTGCTCTTTTTGTATTAGTTAGTTTTGCTTTTTCCTTTGCATAAATATTACACCATATTAAATCTCTTTTCCTTTCCCATGTCCATATTTCTTCTTCATGTCTCCTGATCTTCTTGCTTTTCCTTATTCTGGGGACTCATTCCAACATGCTGTGATGTAATTTGTTTTAGACCTTCTACATTAAAACATTCACTTCTCAGGAACTGCATAACTTCATCTTCTATTTCTTTAACTGCTTTTTTACTAATCATCTTTTTTATATTACATCTTTGTGCTATTAATCTTTTTATTGTGAAATTTTCCATATCTGGATGCCTTTGCTGTATTTATCTTCGAATATATTTGAGACTGCCTTCTCTATATTAGTTAACTTGGCTTTCTCCTTTGTATAAATATTGCACCATATCAAATCTCTCTTTTCCATGTCCATATTTCTTTTTTATATTTTTCATATTTCTCTATGTTTTGTTGTTTATATTTTCTCACTTCCTCAGAGGCTTCTTTTTCCATAGAGATCAAAGTTTCTTGCTCTAAATACTGTTTTTCAAAAGTCTGTTGTATTAATGAACACAAATTTTTATTTGAAGCTTGTGACAGTTTTTCCTGCGGAAGTATTTTTCTTTCCTTTAATTTCTCTCTTAATCACTTTGTATATCTTGTGTCTGGAAATTCTGGGCTTTTTACATAATAGTAACAATACATAATTTCTTTCTTATCCTCAATAGTCCACACTATTGTCTTTATGGCACTTCTTTGGCCAATCAATTTTTGTCATTTTTGCGGACTGCTGCTTCCTTCTACACCTGGGGGGGGGGGCATCCTCCTCATGAGCCTGGCCCCATTGTAGGAATGTTTCTGTATTTTGAGGATTCTACACTGTCATTTTTTCCAGTCCTGGCACCAGTGCACCTACCAGGATTGGGCACTTTTTTATCCTGGGTCTTGTGCACCCAGTTATCTTTTTTATTTTTGATTTACTTCTGTCCATGATATATGCTATATAACTACAGTTTATATATCGGTGTCACCTTGGTGCGATTTTGTGAAAAACAGGGTCCACCTCACAAAGGTACTCACCAAGACTTCAGGATGAATTCAATTTCAGTACTACTACTCTCCTTTGCTTGCTGACTTTTTATCTCTCCATCAGGACTCCGCGTGCTCGCGTGTGTGTGTGTGTGTGTGTGTGTGTGTGTGTGTGTGTGTGTGTGTGTGTGTGTGTGTGTATTTCTGTACTGCCCTACATACCCAACTTATCGAAAGGAAAGCTGCACAAAGCCACAGATAATATTGGACAAAGGATCAAAAGTAAGGGTCTACTTTAAATAATGCACTTATAAAATATGGAAGTGCATAGAATAACGTGTTGCATTTGGAGGAATATTGTGAAGTCTGAAGTTCAAATTTCTGGCAGTCTTCTCCCTCTTCATGTCTAAATGATGGCACATTTGGCACCAAACCACAATTTAGTGTGGAACAAACATAAAAATGAGTCTAACCTGTGGACTTGCTGCAAACATCTGGACAGTGGACAGTTATAGTGCCCTACTATTCCAGACCACATGTCTCCCTAAGACTGCATGTGGAAACCTTGAAAATGTTTGTCACAGTATAAGAATATGTACATATATTGTGAAGCCATCTGTTTGTATCTACACCAGCAACAACACCCACATTCAGTACAGCACCCTGTGTATGCTGGATTTCACCTCACATGCATTAACAACTGAATAAGTTTTGTAATGTATAATGTTGTGTGCTCAATCATGGACAGGGCAAATCGATTGTGGCCACAGGCCTGCCATCCAAATGCAAACAGTCACATAGGCTCAATATGAGTACTGTTGTCACATAGCTAGGTTACTAAACAGTTATCTGCCTGCTAGGCTACTAGCTGCAGATGACAGTAAGAAATACTGTGACTCTGCAGGCCTCACAATCTGTTCATCACAGGGCTTGGTTAGGTCCTCTAGGATTAGTTCACCTACAGTCATTTATAAAGCAGACTTGAACTTTGGTGTGTGCGTTAAGTACTGTGTTCTGTACTCTATAAACCTAGATAGGCAGGGGTTTTAATCTTACTCCAGTCCACGTGTGTGTGTGTGTGTGTGTGTGTGCATCTCCCTAAAGAACAAGTATGAATTACATACTAGCATAGGTTTGTACTGTTCTGGGCATTGCAGTTAACACAGGCATCCAAACTCTTGTCCTACACAAGGCCTGCTGATGTCATCTACTATATGATTACCTGAAGTAATACTAATGTCAGATTTGAGCCTTAGAACGTATGCTAAGATCTGTAGTCTGTAAACCTAGATAGGTTAAGGTTCTAATCTCATTCCAGCCCACTTGATGTGTATATGTGTGAGTGTGTAGTTCCCTAAAGAAGAAGAAGTGTGAATCCCAAACTGGTATGGGTTTGTACTGTTTTGGGCCTTGCAGTTCATGCAGGCCTCCAAACTCTTGTCTGCACAAGGTCTGCTGATGTCATCAACTATAAAGATTGCAAAAGTCATGTTAATGTCAGACTTGAGCCATGACATGTGTGGTAAGTACTGTGTTCTGTAGTTTGCAGACTTACATAGATGGGGTTCTATTTTCAATACAGCCAAGTCTGTATGTCTCTCCATTAAATAAAGAGTATAAATGAGAATAACCTAGTGACTTCCACAATGGCATGGCTTTGCACTGTTTTGGACCTTAAAGTAGATGCAGGCCTCCAAACTCTTGTTCTCCACAAGGACTGCTGATGTCATATACTATAACATTATCTAAAGTCATGTTAATGTCAGACTTGATCTGTGGCGCATACGATAAATACTGAATTCTGTAGTCTGTAAACTTAGATAGGCAGGGGTTTTATTCTCACTGCAGCCGACTTGTATGTGCTGTTCAGTATTCTGTACACATAGGTAGACAGTGGTTCAATTCTCACTGCAGCCACGTTGGTGGGTGTGGATGTTAGTCAGAGCATTTTACATCATCCTATGGGACGCTGTCTACTTCTCTTCAACAGACATTGCTAATGTCATTAGCAATAGATTATTGCTTGTGTGTACATCACAACAGGCCATGGTTACGCAGTGGCCTGACAGATGCATAGGTGTAAGATGTTATTAAGTTTATGGTGTCATTATAAGGTAACACAGTACCTGACAGAGCAGCACAACATGGTGAATTGAGTTTGCTGCTTTGCCAGACATATGGCACTCACCTGAACCATAATCCCATTATTAGGCATGGTCGCAAGAGCAGACTTACAAATTTGGCAATGTACTACTCCAGCAAAGTAACAATCATGCTGGTAAACTCTTGGAGTTCACAGAATAAAACATACTCTCTATAGTCACTCTTTGTAGTGAAGATGTGGATGTCTGTACAGTCACAGAAAATGTGCTCAAGTTTGCAGTAAGTACTGTGACCTAGCAAGGCTACAATGCCTTTCAAACAACCAGACAGCAAATGGATGTTGTGTGACCTAATGTGGTATTACAGCTATGTGTTCCATGATCCTAAATGTACAGCATGACATACACAGGACATGCTGGAGGGACGGGAACATCTCTTAAACATTGACATTGATCTGCAGTTGGCCTCACATCCATGTCAAGCACAGGACCTCCATTACCCTGTTGAAGGGCTGGCTGCATAAATCGCTGTGAAAATGTTATTTAACGTGCATCACTGCCGCTGAGGACCTTGCTAGATAACCCTTAGACATCTATGTCATCTGACATTAAAGATTATATTGTGATGCAACAGCTATGCTCCTAATCACCATCAAGTCACTACCCTAGTCACATCCTATGAACCTCAGAACCCAAGGTAAAATACATGTAAAACTAAACATTATACTGTATTACCACTCTGATGACATATGTCTTCTGTGCAGACATTCAGTTCTGTGCTCTGACGATGATGGGTTGATTGTAGATGTGTACCCATAAGTGTGTACTAAACAATCCTGAAAGAGAAATGTAGATATTTCCATGAGACACATTTCACTGACTCCAGAGTTCTTACAACAACATCCATTTTAACGTAGCCAAATTATTATGCTATCCACAGTATAAATTGCAGTGTACAATATCTGTAAATGATCAGTGCAAGTAGCATGTCAACAGCAACAAATGATGAAAGGAATTCATACTAATGTATATAGTCACTCTGTGCATCAGACACATAGGATTATTTCCCTGCATCCATGAGAAAGATGATGGGGATGTGGCACAGTTGTCATCACTTGCACAAGGTGTTGTGTGGGAGTACAGAAGGCCTAGGCTGAACCAATAGATTGGCAAGCCTGTGTGTGAATAAGCAAAGGAAGCTGGCAAGATGGACCAGGGAAATGGTGTGTGTGTGTGTGTGTGTGTGTGTGTGTGTGTGTGTGTGTGTGTGTGTGTGTGTGTGTGTGTGTGTGTGTGTGTGTGTGTGTGTGTGTGTGTGTGTGTGTGTGTGTGTGTGCAGGTGCCCTCAATGTAACATTGGTATGTGAGTGTCTGCATGAATACAGCCAAGCTCAGTGTTAGCCCTACATGTCTGTATGTTGGACAGCTTTGAGCCCTGCAGGGTAGAGCTGACAGTTCATCATCTCTGCCCCAAATATGAGAACTGTCTCTGCCAGAAAGTTGCATTGGCACCTCCATGTCCAGGTTCAGATGGTGTGCTACTATTTGAAGGTGACTGATGTCTGCTGGGCATGTGTCCTTCATGGGAATGCCCAGAACCATGACCCTATGGCCTGCTATGTCTTGGTGTGGACAGCACATTCCCCTCTGGAGTACTGGATGTACTGCCACTATGGGAGCATGATTGGGAATGGCCACATTGACTCTCAGCAGATGTAGTTGCTGACCTATGCCCATGAGGATGATTGTCAACTCCAGTCAAATGTTCCATCACAGATGATGTGCGTTCTATGACAGATAGTCTGCAAGCTGTCACAGACCTATCTCTTTCCACTGTGTCAGTCAACCAATCCAAGGTATCAGCAACACAGTGGAGGCAGTCACAGGTATCAGACCTGAGTATTCAACAAGAGTTCTTTTCTGAACATTCCTCTGCCTCCAAGATGGCCCTAAACATATGCCGAGTGACACATGATGAGACACTGGCAGCAGGTGGTAGAGGGACAGCAGGCCTCCTATGAGCACCCCTATTAATCTGCCTTTGAGGAATCTCACCAACTGTTTGTCTATGGCCATTGTCGACAGTCATTGAATCCACAGTAGCCACACTTCCCTGTTCAATGTCCCCACCCTCCAACTGTCCAATATCTGTGGCCTCAGGAAACTGGGTATGCATAGGCATACTGGCTGTGTACAGTGATAATGAGGGTGGCCAAGGGATGTAAACCTCTGTGTCTCATTTAGCCTCTGCAACCCCCCAGCTGTGCCTCAATTTGGCCACCATCATCATCAGAGTCTGAAGAGAGACACTGACATCAGGTGGTGTAGGGGACAAAGACCAATCCCCCTGGTCACCTGTGATAAAAAGGAAAAGCAATACATTATTACCCACACTACTATGCTCTGCTCTACTATGGTGCAATACATGTTAAGCTGTATACACTGCTGTCACTATTACAGACTTTTATACCTCTCGACCTCAGCGAGTAGGACATGTGGACATTATTTTCTAACCCCAATCTGTAATGATTTGGAAATAATTAGTCGGAAAATAACAATCTTATAAAAAAAAATGATGTAGACTGTGGACATTCTGCAAAAATCTGTACAGCTGACAGTTATGGCAATCATTAATGTCCTGACAATAGTTTTCAAGTCAATCACTATAGTCATACCTAAAAGGCAGAGGTATGAGTCTAAACTGTGGACATTCAGAAAATATCTATACAGTTAACAATTATGCAGACAGTACATCAATTCAGCCATCAGGCCTGGTATTACATTTTAGCTAGTACATTGAAATATATCTACATTTCTGACATAAAATTATTCTGTACCAGCAGCTGGAGCATGGCCTCTTCCAATTTCTGATGTTCCTGAAAAAAGTTGAGAGAGAGGTAATAGCAACAGCACCACATGTTAAACAGGGGATAATACATCCAATAATCTCATATCTACAGTAACTGCAATGTTAAAAGGTATGTGGCTGACAATCTTTACATGAGCTTAAAACTGCAGCTCACTTACTTCCGCACCCCCCCTAAAAAAACACCTGACACCCATGTAAAACTATATACACCTTGACAGGATGAATGCAACAGTATTCTTCTGTTAATCTAAATATGCATACCTTGAAGCTCCTCTTGAGAGGAACGGATGGCAGCCATGTCCACAACATATTGGTTGATGAATGTCTGGGAGCTATCCTGTGTAGCCAGGTTTGCCAGGAATTCCTCTGTGGCTGCAAGAGAAGGTTCTGCTGCAGGCCCACCACCACTCTGGCCACGTCAGCTGACCACCTCCTTGCTGCATGGATCATGTCTGTGGCACAGTATCACACCTGGTTGTAGCTATGATTCTGATGATCCATGGCTGCATGTTCTGACCTATTTGCTCTCCCTCGGGACAGCATGACTTGATAATGTTGTCACAAAGCCTCAATGATGAGGTTGTTTTTCGCCTCAGAAAATAGTGGCCTGCAACTTGCATGCTTAATGTTTAATGAAATACAAAGAAATTAGAGCACATATAAGGATCACATACATACGAGTAAACTATGTAGACATACAGCAGTACAGGAAGGCTCTCAGTAGTCACTGTTTGATTACACATCTTATATTCAACAGTGGGCCAAAAATAAAAAAAAGGGTGTGGATGCAACTAGGATAGTAGCAATAGTGACATATTCCTGTTTGTGCCATGACAGATATTCACGTATTCTCACACACACAACACAGCAGTTCATTGTAGTGTGCCCCACAGCAGGAAAGATACCACCCAAAAAATAAAAATAAACAATAGTGGCAACAAAACAGTAGTGTACTATTACAACTGCTATCAAAGGAAGTACCCAGGAGACCTGTGTACCTAGTTGTCACACAGCATTATACCCCTGGTGTACTCTACAGCTTCTGTACCTATAACAGGCCTGGATATCAATGTCATGTCATGAGTACAGTTCTAACAAAGGCTTACTGATGTAATCCACATTCTTCCTAAGTATATTCAAACATATGCATCATGCTAGAAACAAAATGGATATATACCTGATGCAGTACAATACTCTTCTGTTGAAAGATACTGCTCTACAAGAAATGTATCAATGAGTTAGACATAAGAAGTAACTTTCATCCACACTCGTATACCTAGCTACAAATCTGCCTTTTTATGATAGTTCTCATTGGTGGCTGATTACATCTGAACCAATCTGTGCTTCAGAGATGCTAAATCCAGCCTACACAGCTGATTTGCAGTATAATCAGCCACTCCCATGCGACTACTCAGCAAGATATAAGGCATCAATGTAGATTCAATCCCCTTTCTTTTATATTGAGGTGAAAATTAGTGGGGTAAAGATACAATGTTAGCACAGAGAGAATGTTTGTAGCAGCTACTTTTTACATACTGTTGTGTGAGATACAGGCTGAAGCTGATGCTGCTGCTGGCAATAGGCATAGATAGAGAGGGTGGAGACTTTGCAGGATGACAACACAGAAGAGTAACTGTGGGACCTGTGGCAGCTTTGATTAACAACCAGAGCCAGATTGAGGAAATCCATCCCACTGTAACTTACGGTATGTGTTAAAGGTAAGTATGTTAGCCACAGGTATCATTAACAGAGTAAAAGGCAACATGCTTGGTGTGTCTTAGAACAAGGTAAGGGGGTACATTAGACATTATGTCAGCCACTTGAACAACTGCCAAGTCATGCATAATGTCGTGGTAGTCATCTGGAAAGTGTGTGCTGGCAACCTTTGCTTCTAGCATTACTTCCACATATATGCCATTCTAGGCACTTTTACACCTGCGATTGTCTAGACTACCACTGGCAAATCATTGAGGACTGCCATCTGGAATCACTGGTCCACTTTTGAATTACAAACTTCAAATTTCTCTGGGAATTCATGCTAATGCATAACCTGGCATTCTAGGCACGTTCTGCGGTTGTAATAGCAATATTTAAAATGTGTTCCTATCTGTAGGCCTTTGACCTTCATTATTTAGAAGCAGATAGTCCATCTGTACTACATTGGATGGTTAAATAGGTGATGACAGTCATACATATCACAATTTATAATGCTGGTGTACACATACATGTATTTTTTAAATGCTAGACACAACTGTATTTGAACCCAGGACCATATGAATCAAAAAATAAATGTTTTCAAAGCATTTCACAGATTGAGCTACAGTCAGTGATACAGCAGGTGTGTTTTTACATGTTGTACACATAATTGCACACTGAACTGATGTACCTCACTTACATCATTTACTATGTGTATGGCTTTATAGTGATGTATTTCTCTACCAGATTCCCAGTTAAATTCCAATTTTTCCGTTAATCTTTTAGCAAATTTGCTGTGTGATGCAATGTGATGAACAGCATTGTACAAACATGCTTAATGATGAGAAAATGACAATTACTATGTTTTGCTTGCAACACATGTCCTAATTAACTGGCTGTGTGGCTTGGTGGGTTGATGCACTATTGCTCAAGTCAGATGGTACTGGGCTCAAAATAAGGTGCAGGTGAACTTTTTGAATGTGGTTATTATGTTTTCACATATATGTAATAATACACTACCATTTAGCTTAGAAATGCTTCTTATTGCACAGCATTTTGCATATTTTCTTTAAAGAAAAGAAAATTATGGAGATAGGAAAGTGGTGAAATGGGGTGCAAGCAAGGTGAAAAACATAGTGAAAGGTAGATAGGAATGTGAAGTAAGGGCGTTGGAAAGAGCCATAGCTATCCATTTCTTCACCAGAAACAAATGTGCACTTGCAAAGATTTTTAGCTGAATTAAGACAATCACCCCCAGAGAGTGGGTTGATGACAACATAAGTGTGTTGTGAAGCCAATTAGACCAAATTAAGTGTGTGCAGTGGACACGTGTTTGAAATGGAGAGCTACATATGGGACGATATATATATATATATATATATATATATATATATATATATATATATATATATATATTTTTTTAAGGAAACAATGGAATGTTGGGGAAGGGATATAGGTATGTGTGGGGAAGGTAAGTTGGGAAGGTGAGGAATCATTTACAGACAAACAAGACATACAAGACAGCACACAGGGTTGGTGAGGGACACAAGAGGATGAACATCTTGGTTGAGGAGGGGGTGTGGGGTTCTAGGTCCCATGGACGTCAGACATGCTAACAGTGTGACTCAAGTCCTCACCCATGGGACATTCAGCACAGCACCTTCATTGCTCTTGTAGATATAGTGGCTGACTCTGGCACCTGCAGCCAGCCTGCTACACCAGGATGGACAGTATGCTCTCCATCCAGCATAGATATGTGCCTGCAGTCTGCTGCGCAAGCCTATGCACTATGCCTGGCAGTTGTACGTGGGTAACATAGGCGTCGCCTCTGCCTCCTCTCCCAGAGGGGTGCACATTCCCGGACTGTGGGGTGGAAATACCTGAAGGTGCAGGTAGTGCAGGAACAGCAAGGGGGTGCCATCAGGGTGTGGCCCAGATGTGATGGGCACCAGAGAGCCAATGTAGGCGGATCACTAGGAACCAGCCTACCTTGTTGCACTGTGGTAAATAAAATAGAAACATAAAGGAAATAAAACAGTAACGCAAACAAATGTAATGAATAAGATAAAATGAAACAATAATGAATAATGGAAAAAAATTGAAAAATAATACGAAGAACACAGCAATAAATAACGTAAATGAAAATGTATTTAATAACAAAGCAATATTAAATTATACATAAGGACAACATAAGAGGTAATACCAAATAATATGAAAACAGCAAATGATAACAGTAAATATAAAAATAAATAAGAAGAGAAGTGGTGGGGTGAGAGAAAAGAGGAGGGCATTAGTGATGTTACAGATGCTATAACAAAACATACTACAAATAAGTACTTTTATATATGTTGGATTTTCCTTGTAACACTACTGATTGCTATGACACTTATTATTTGAAACACTACCCTGCTCCTTACACATACACACTGTAGTTCAGATCATCTTGCATCCAGCAGTCATTCAATGTTGCTTATATTGGATACATGATGTTCCATGTACATATCTTTCAACCTCTTAGCATGAGACATTCTGGCCCAAGCCATACCTAATGGTGGGACAAAGGCACAACAATAGGGAACATTCTTACATAGTGTCCTCTTGTAATAGTAGAAAGATGTTTGGATAACAGATTTGGCATTAAAATGCATTTTCAGAGATGTCTAATATCTGCAATTCAGAGGCCTGACATTTCTTCTGCCACCGATCCTCACCAATTTGTTAGACACTGGCCAGGAAAACAAGATTATATACCAAACAGACCACACATATAGGACAATGTTCAGTACATTCTGCAAAAATTGTGACTGTTGAGAGGTATGTCCATGTGCACTGATTACACTTGACAGCTGGACATTCAAAGCAGAGGTTTATGGGTGTGCACTTCACATGCAAGCATGGTTATGTTTTATTGATGAACTGCTAAAACAGTATTGAAAACAGCATCATTTTTCAGTTGGATAGTGTGAGATTAGAACCCACAAGCAGTGAGTGCAGTAATACTGAAATTTTATTTGAAATACAATATTGTCATAGCACTGTCTCTTTTTACATTTATTGATTCATGTTGTTTCATATCCTTCATTTACACACATGGGTAGCTCCTTAGGACTTCTGTTAATACACGTTTACCCTAATTAGTTATTGACTGCGTTCTTCAACATATTTCTGACAATGAGCAGACCACAACATTGACCTTAATCTGGGTATTCAGCAACATTTAAATGGTTGAAAGGTATACTACACAGTACTGCATGCTTACTTGGTTTTACAGTTCAGATATGCACTGCCAGTTTAATGAAAGTGTATGATGTCCCAGGTATATCATACATGACTGTTACGATTGCAATATCTGTACTTTTCTTATTATTAATTTATTCATTCATTTAGTACTTTATTGATTTTCTTACATACCATGCACTTGCCTTATCCTGGTGAAATGCCTTGCATGGGACTGCAAGTTGCAAGCCCTCTCTTCTGCAGTTGTGGCAAGAGAGGGAAACCATTATACATGCCAGTTTTACAGAGATTCAGCATGTATATTTATAAATTATGAGAGAACATACCTACATATCTGTGGGTTGTTCCCTGCCTGTTCCTCTTGGATCCACTGATTCAAAGTATCCCTCTTCCTTCATCTGAGATCATCAGAATGGTGACGACACTGCTCCCCAGTGCAAGGGATACCAGTTGCACTGGTCAGGTCCCTGGCCAAACTATCCCAGGCTTTAGACTTGCATTCTGAGTCAATGTAGTTCTCCTGCAGCAGCCAAGGTCCTAGACTCCTGAACACCCCAACACTGTGCCCAAATGCCCACTCCTTCTCCCATGGCCACCATACCCCCACACAAGATTAGGCTTCAGGGCATACTGAGCAATTCTCTCCAACTGCCCTTTAAATAGGATGCATTCCCACCATTGAATGTCATACTGAAATTTTCAAAAATGCTCTGTGTCACTTATCATCATGCAAGCATGGAAAGCCCATGTTTAAGCAATGCTTAGCATCATACAGCTTTTCTAAATATAGCAATAACTGAATTTAAAGTGAACGGATGTTTCAGTGACCCAACAGTTTCACGGCAGTATGTATAAAAGGTATCACTGCCCAGGACTTGAACCCAGGCCCTATTACACTATAGGTCATCACTCAACCTATCTCACCACAAAAGGAGTGAAGGGAAGTCATGTATTTTCACATATAATGCGAAGGTGCTACTGTAAGCGTAACGCAGCTTCACTGCACAGGTTTGCGTAGTGCCCAACATCGTGCAGCTAAAACAATTAAAGCATCTAGTTTCTATTTTTAGATGTCTGGAGCATGTCTGATACATGGGTGCACAGAGCTAAGCATGGCTAGATAACAAGGTGCATTGTACAGTGCACAGAGCTAAGCATAGCTAGATAACGAGGCACATCACGCAAACATGCACATAAAAATAAAAATAAGAAATCCCAACTAGTGAAATAATTTCATACACAGCTCCAGAAATATTTCTTTTACGCCTTTCAGTCAGGTTAATGGGTTGACAGGTATGTGGGTGTGCCGTTGGTGTTGCACAGATTCATTATCCATTATCCATTATCCCAACCTTACCAGGTCACTCATCCTACTATACTTTCTGACCCCAAACAGAGGGCTACAAAGCCAAAGGAGGTGGAGTTTCAATATTTATCAAAGACATACACACCTCCAGGCTGGTCAAATGGTATGACGCACAGGAGACACTCCAAGTGCAGTTAACTATTGATAAAACACCTATTCAAATCATAGCTAGCTTACAGACCCCCAACCAAGAATCAGAACACCCACTCCACCTATTTGGACTTACTTGAATCCATCAAGATTCAGCCCTCTACCCTGATCCTAGGTGACTTTAACTATCCCACCATGGAGTGGAAAATGTATTCTAGCCCAGACATGAATGCTCAGAGATTCCGCAACTTCATCAATACCAGTGTATTCGATCATTTGGTCAAGACCGCTATGAGACATGGAAATATTCTGGTCCTAGTCCTAAACAACATGAGTAGCCACTGTATCACTCCTACAATGTCATACTCCTTGGTAAGATCTGACTATAAAGTAATCACTTTTGAAGCTGCCATCTCCCCTGCCCTCCCCTTGTCAGGGTCAAACAAAAAAACTTTTCCAAAGCTGAATACAATCTCCTCAGAGCAGGTATAAGCAGCTTCACAGCCATTGTCCCTTCACTTTGAACTAGCACTAATGTCCAAGCCTTCACCAAAAAATTATATGGAATCAGCAATACCTGACAGGGCCAAATCATCTCCCTCAAGGAAGACTAAATCTGTCTGGTGGACAGCAGGAATAAACAAACTCTATAATAACAGGAAATAATTGCTGTTCAGGACCAAGAAGGAGAAGGTGCCAAGTTGGAAGCAATCTCTCCTTTGTCTGACAAGCAAATAAGGTCAATGATGAAATCCTCTAAGGATATCTTTGAGTCCAAATTGGCCATATCCACTAAGGACAATCACAAGGCCTTCTTCACATACATCCTCAATCTCAAAAATAACACCCAAATCTGCTCTGAACTGGTGGTCAATAACACCACATACACAAACGCCATAGATATAGCCAACCTGTTGGCAGACAGGTTCGGTGAAAACTTCACCCCCCCGTCCCCCATCAGTAAATCAGGACATCCCCAACATCTGCCCCCTCCCCTCCACCAGGGAGCAGGTCTTCAATGCCCTCTCAAAGGCAAAAAATATAGTCTCCATGGGACCTGATAACATCCCTGGCTGTATCCTACATGAACTCAGGCATGAGCTCTCAGCTTTATTAGGCACCCTATTCAACCAAAGCCTGAGCACTGGTTTCATCCCAGTTGAATGGAGGACAGCCACTGTCATCCCTCTACACAAAGGTGGATTGTTCACTGACCCAGGCAATTATAGGACCATCAGTCTAACTAGCCTGATCTGCAAGGCCATGGAATGTATTTTCATGGACCTTATAAACAAGGACATTGGCAACCTCCAAATGTTTGGCCCCACACAGTTTGGTTTTGCAAAGGGAGATCATGCCTGTTAAACTTGGCCGACTTCTTTGAAACAGTCACCAAAGCCATGGACAAGGGGAAGACCATGCACAATGCCTACCTTGACCTAGCCAAAGCCTTCAACACTATTCACCACTTGGGCATAATAGATAAACCCTCCCATCTAGGCATCAACCCATATGTTACCAGACAGGTAGCTAACTGGCTGACTGATAGAACCAACTCAGTCAAAATACATGAAGCCATCTCTAGTAGTAGACCTGTAATGAGCAGTGTACATCAAGGAACAGGTTTGGAGCCTCTACTGTTTGGGATATACTTTGCTGAGGTGCAAGCCAAAACCAGTAGTCTGTGGTTGACCAAGTTTGCAGATGACTGCAAGCTGGGCACTGTCATAAATTCCCCTAGTGATGTGAACATCCTCCAAGAGGGTCTTACCCAAACTAATGAGTGGTGCCAGAATCATGGCCTCAAACAGAATGCCAAGAAATGCATAATTATCCCCTTTGGGGAAAATGGCATCCCCACTAATTATAACATTAATAACAACATACTAAGCATGCAATCAATTGCGAGGGACTTTGCACCTAGGTTGATAGCAACCTGACTTTTGACCATCACGTTGCCTCCATTGTACGGAAGGCTTTCTACATGGCCCACCTCATAAATAAGGGTATTTCATTCAGGAACAAGGAGGTCATAACATCCCTATACTCAGACCCATTATCGAGTACCACTGGGAGGGTAGCCTAATGGTTAAGGTGTTTGCCTTGCAAACACAAGGTACAGGGTTTGAGTCTCACAAGGGACAATTGGCTAGGCTTAAAATGGCTCGCAAGAGCAGTTAGCTTAGTACTAATCTATGAACCTATGAACCTATGAGTATAATGCCCCCTTTGGCATGTACCTTGCCAAGCACAGAGGTTCCTGACCAGGAAAATCCAGGGTCTCAAAGACCTGTCCTATATAGATAGGCTAAAAGTCCTGTCCCTCTACTCAGTCTCATACAGACTGCTCAGAGGTGACCTGTGTTTGGCATACAAGGCCATTTCAGACCCAGCCTTGATGGAGTTGTTGCATATCCACAAGTCACACTCCACTCGCACAACCCTCACACAAGGCCTCAACCTGGTCTGTCACAGAGATGACATTAATAGAACTTGTTGGCAGGATAGATTTGTATCTCAAAGACTCCCCTATCTGTGGAATAGACTCCCTCTCCATGTCAAGCAGAGTACCTCTCTAGCCCTCTCTAAGAGGAACCTGAATGACTGGATGGGAAACAGAAAATACACCCCTCGGATCCCACCTGTGTCCCTGCTGGACAGGGGAAACAGGTGCAGACTTTGTGGGAACATGGCAAAATTCTGGGGTAGGCTTATAAGGGCCTTTGGGTGAATAGCCTAGTATCATCCTATGAACCTATGAATGTATAATCCCTTAGGTGCACTGCACCATTAATATGCATGGTGCGCTGCCGAGGAAAGATTGTGGCAGTGTACACAGATACATTCTGTGTAGGCTCTACACAGAACCTACACAGACGTTATTGAATCCTGATGAGTGTCTAGTTTACCACAATCTAAGTCATAGCATGCAACAACACAGTCTCTAGTTCACCATAATCTAAGTTCCCAGCGTTCTGTAATGTAAGTGTGAAAGACTTTGTAGAGCACATTTAATGAAAGATGTGCTGCTCATATTTATATAATGATAGCACACCAGCTGTGATATTTGTGAGTTTGTCAAAGATGGTGAGTAAGTAAGATAGATCCAGTGAGGTTGTTGCCAAATCTCCATGAGGTCTTTACTTAGATGGAACTCTCTAGAAGAACTGAGTACTGCATAATATGCTTCTTCCTATGGTGAGTTCACTAGCATTTAAAGTTATATAACCCTTTTTATTTTTTATATGCATTATATGCATGTATAATGTAACTTGTAGCATTTGTATATATTTATTTATGTGTTATTTGTTAATTGCATATGTGAGCCTATCTGAGGACTGTTTTCAGACCAGACCTGAGATAAGAAAGTCAATTCTTAGATAAATTAATATATAAAACAGGTATGTACAATAAATGCAAGAAAGAATATTAACATACCAATAAGTACTTTATTTATTAACCAAACAGTACACAAAATGTTCCTTCAAAACACATTACTACACTTCATGGAGTTACATTAAGTTAGTAAACTATTCAGGATGAAATTTTATCATTATGGTAATGTAAATTAGTGGAAAGAGATAGATTAGCCATAGTGAATGAAACACATGCACTTATATGTCTCAATAAAATGGTCCTAGTGTTGAAGTCTGATGTGGGAGATAACTGTTACATTTTCTAATGCACAGAAGAATGACATTTCAGGTGACAGGGTCAGTCTTTGATGTGGCTACCATAGCAGTAGCCAGACTAAAATGTTGATCTGTGTAGTAGTGAGTGGATAAGATTCCGAACAATATAAGCTGATGTTTTTACTTTTAGTCTGTGGGCAATGACTGCTGTTGTACAATTTAAAAATAAAGAATTTAACTGAAAATAGAGCTATCAGTTATTTGTAGCCAGCCCATTTTTTGAAATGCAAGATAATGGAGTTTTCTGTTGTGGAAAAGAAGGATGAAATGTATTTTGTTTTCAGCAGGTTGTAATAGTATTATGGGGAGAACTTAAAACTGTAAATGTCAATGCATACTTTAATCTGGGATATAGAACATTAATGGCAATTACATGTATTTCCTTTAGACTATTGGGCATGAGAAGAGAAGCAATTTTATAGAAATATTGAGCTAATAAAAAACTTTGTCAAGCACTTTTTCAGTATGTAGAATGAAAGAAAGATACTGGTTTAACTAAATAGCTTGATACTTTAGATGAATAGGTATTGAACCCCTTTTTGGTCTTTGATTAGCAAATTGAAGGAAGGGTTTAGTCTTTGTTTAGTACAAAATAGCTTAACTATAGTCTTAGCTGAGGTGATAATTACCTTGCTATTGGCAATTCTGTTCACATTAACCTTAACATTATACTAAGCACATGTGGATTATTTACATCAAATCATGATATTTTTTGTACATGTCAATGAATATTTTAATAAATGCAAAATTTCAGTCCTTAGAATCATGTTCATCTTTTTCAAAGTCTTTATATCTATCTGGTGACTTAGTCTTCCATATCTGAAGTAAGTAACAAGCTGATCGGCAGAGGCATCTTATATTCCATTTGTAGCAAATCTTGATGCATTACAGTTTTGCTTGGACACATGACTTTAAAAGTGTTTCTGTGCAAGTCTTAGCAATCACATTTCACACAGGCTCAAGTTTCTTACAAAAAGGCTTCCAATTGTGGTTCTTTATGGAAGTTCAATGAATTTTTTCACAAATGTCTGCAGTTTATCCTTACAACTGTCCATCTTACCCATGGACAACACATGACCTTTATGCTGGGATAATTAGTTCATCTTCAGTTTGCCAACTTTCTAAGACTTTTGCATTTTTGTCCTGTTTCTGGCATTTAAATGTGGTGTTCTTTTTCAGCTTTAGTAATGGCATAATTTTAGTTTCTATTGATTTCTACCCAGCATTTTTTTTCAGTTTGCATTGGTTTTCAGGAAAAGTAATTTAGCTAAAAGAAATAATTTGTTTTCGGCCTTCTGCGCTCCAACTATTTAGTTGGTGAGAGACCTATGGTCCAGATTCTTGAATGCCTACACTTCACACTAAGGGCATGTGTGTGCCATTCAATGACATGAGTGCTGTTTGCTATTCATAAAAGTGCTCTGCATGTCATACCTGGTTGCAAAACAAGGGTAGGTAGCAAAATAAGGTAATGAAGACATACGTTGGTGAAATACTTGCTAATGAAGTGATTCAACATGGTAGACAATTTAGGAACATGTATAACCTGTGAGTATATGGTATGCTCCCTTTAGCTCTCAGTTCCATTACACTTTGCAATACAGACATGAGCACTTAGAAAAAAAATGCTAGGGGTTGCTGCTGCTATCATTAACCTGTATGTGCAGTAGCCTTTAATATAAGGTAACAAAGTTTATAAAATATATCTCTAGTCTCTCTCTCTCTTGCTCTCTCTCTCTTCCTGTATATATATATATATATATATATATATATATATATATATATATATATATATATATATATATATATATATTATAAATAGCACCATCAGCAGTATACATCTTTGCTTGTCTTTCACTTCTGCACACACACACACACACACACACACACACACACACACACACACACACACACACACACACACACACACACACACACACACACATCACACTGGGAAACTTGAAGAACTAATTAAATGGCCAGAAAAACTGGATTTATGCAGGTAGCCAATAAAAGCATGTACATGTAAGATATTACTATAAATTTCCACTCGTCATGGCAATAGCATTTGAGAATAATGATAAAGAAAGGTGTTAGTCTGGAATATATAACAGCATTACCAGTGAAAGAAGTACATGAAATGACAATTAAAAAATTTGCTTTTTATATTCAGATCTGTTAACAATGCTAAGGACGTGTGCAGAACAAAACATTTGTAAGAAATATAATTCAATGTAATTGCAACTGTTAAACTCTCCTTACACAAAGGAATTTATAAATTCTATACAGTACTCAGTTAAGTAATGAAAATGTAAGACCCACTATGAAACAACCATTTCCCCCACTCTACACAACCAAACACAAATATCAAGAACATAACCTCCTTCTAATGGAATCACACTTGTTTATGTCAGGCGTGTACAACAGCTTACCATAGTATTATTTGCTGAAATGCAACTTTGATATTACTAGTTTTAATGTAAAATATCTTAAATGTGTTGACATCCTCAGAGAAATGTTGTTATAAAGGCATGTAACATTAAATGATGATCATCACTCAGTTCTGTCTGAATAAATAATAACATCATAAGTGTTTAACTACTACTTGTAAAGAACCATTACATACCTTGACAGGATTTGCAGTAAAGTTCAAAAGTAATGCAACTGCAGAACTCAAACAGCGGTATCTGAAGTTGGTAATACAAATGTCTTAGCCCTAGGTTGTGCTTATGTAGTGCATATTAACCTCACTGGTGAATATGTAAATCAGATGTTATCTCATTATCATTCATGAATCACTCAATCTGCATAAAGTGCTGGGCAGGTAAACATGGTGTGAGGACCTACACGATGCCATGAACAAGCCTTAGCAGTGCAAGAGCAAACATTGAAAAGTGGGCTTGCTAAGGACTTATAGATGTAAATCATCAGCTGCAATACATGAATAATTAAGTATTTAACACTCCTGTCACTTTGATGTATACTTACAGAGGGCGTTTTAGGGAGAACACACAAAAGAAGTTTGACATTACATTGACTTACTTAATAGACAAACTTTATATATGCTTAAGAGGTAAATGTGCCTCTGAGTACAAAGTGTGTGTAAGTTATATTAAGTACGTAAAACTGAAACATACACAGACCACATTTCTATATAAATACAAATCATAATGCTTTTACTTTACAAATTTATCAAAAGACAGTATTGCTCACAAACAACTGCTTTGTTAAACATTCATGAGCCCATTTTAGAAGGTTAATGCCTTATCCTTTAGGCTACTTGGAGGATCAACATCATTTTTATTTTTTATTCACAATATAGGGCTTTAAAGGAAATTAAAGCTTATTCATAATTTTTGATGTGCCCCATGCTCATGCTGCAAAATTGTCATAAAATGTGATTATAACTGAGTTATGATGCCTTTTGTCACTTTGGATTGGATAGTTGATGTTAATGTAGTTATCACTGTACTTCATTATGAGCAAAACCAGTATAGTGATGTATTAGATGCATACCATTTAGCACAAAGAACATTTCACTACTCAATATTATAACATAGTTGTCATTTGTTCATCTTTGTCAAAAAGAAATATAATTAGCCCCTGCAGAATTGACTTTGCCAATGTCCAACTGATGGACTTATGGATCTATGCATGGAAGATAACAACATTTTGTCACAGGTTTATGTTCAATGTAAATCTTCCATGCATCATTTATTATTACATGTAAATATTTCACATGGGTGCGAATTATGTTACTGTACTGTCATACAAGTATTAGTCATGTTCAAGGAGACTCACTCCAGGGCTGAATGTCACATACAACATGATGCTATGCTGCATTCACATGTATACTTTGACTGACTTTTCTATTTCTACATGTTAGATGTGGCAGTGCAGCAGAAATGACACATATTATATGATTGATTCCACTCCCACAAATGCATCATACTCAATTAATTATACCTGGCACTTCATACATTTTCCCTGTAGCTGATGTCATTATGCAATTATGCTGGAATGTAATGCTGTTTGGCCTTAGTGGTGTCTGAGTTAAATATCCTTTGTGTAATGCACATGCATGCATTCTATGCATAGTGATATATATAATGACATTCTTACACACACAACCCAGTTGTCAAGGAAATGAGTATTAGCTTGATTTATGTGCAAGCTAGTGTATGTCACATCACCATGCCCCTCATTTTTAAAGTACATTCATTTCCCATCTGATGTAGTTAGACAACTGTTAATATGGATATCAGAACATTATTATATTGATATGCTGGTTAAACTGACAGATCTGTGTATATGTCATGTCTTTCTGAAATGCACTGAATGCATACATGGCATTTATGAACATTCACAATTTTTACCATTCACAATATACAAATTCCTGGGACAACTGCTTTTTACCCTGCATTAATACTATTATTGGAATGATTCTACAGGTGTCTGTGATTCTTCTCAGAATTTCCACATTGTCACAGGCGTGTGCATTGCTATAACAATGTCTGTATTGTTTCCTTTATACACATAAGACAATGAAAGGGTTACAATTCGTTAACCTGTATGTATGTTCTAACATCATTCATGTGGATGTCATGTGTTTCCTTTGATTACTCATACAGTATACATCACAAAGACAGAGTATTTCCATATATCTTCAACACAGATGTAGATGGGCATTCTTGTGTAAGTACATTATTTTTCTGAGCATGTCTTGGGAATGTATAGTGAAAACCATGCAGTATATTTTATAACTGTGTATGCTAATGTATATACAACATATGCTCTTCTAAGAGAATTTTAACTTTAACATAGCTTTCTATGGTTACAAGTGTCAGCAAATTACAATAAAAATTTGCTTTCTGAAGTGCATAGTGTGACAGCTGAGTACAGCTTCTTTATGTGATCGGTGGGTGGTGGGGATAACAGCATGTTTGTTAGAACATATAACTTTCTAGATACACATTTGATGTGCACTGCCTGTGGTATGTGCAATATCACCTGATGTATCTGCTGTCCTTGCCAACTGTTATCTCATCTCTGCAATTAAAATTAATTTTACATGTATCACATTTACTCCATTTGTTACACTGTAGCTGTGTGCCTCAAACATTCTTAGGTCAGCATTTCCTTTGTATTATGTAGATGTGTCACTCAGGGGACAGGATTGCTTCTATAGTTATGAATAATTTTAACAAGTTACATTTGTACCTTAATTTACTTATACATAACTACACATTCCTCATTAAGCTCCCCCACCTCTTAATTATGTACTTCAAGTATTGTGTTGTGTGCACATGCTTGCTTAATGGGGTTGCATTTATTTACAGTCTGTTGTTTATATTTTGTGCTCGAGCCCATATGCATCTCAAAGTGTCTACGAACAGGTGCTCTGGCCATGAACAGATGTTGCTGAATGTATAGCTTTACTTAGTGACTTGTATATTGGATAAGCACTGCTGCTCATTGTGCTAACATGAATGAAACTTGTAGATTTAGTGTGATGTGTACAGATGTGTTACTAAAGCCATGGATGAGTCACTGCAATGAAGCTTTTATATTAGAGATTTGTGACATGACAATCCTGATAGGTTTTGTTGCAGTTACTGGAATTCTTTCTCATGAGCATTTTGGGTCTATATCAGAACGACGAAAAGACGAAATGGGTGAACACTGCAACATCAACACATAAACGCCGATCTCAAAAAGAGCAAAGGACGGAAATGCCGAAAGACACAATGCTGAATGGATTTCCCTGGCCAGCAGGGTGATTGTGGGGATGAGGAAATATATCCTTTTCCCCACTGTATAGCAGTCTCGGAGTTGGTATATATAAGTAGGGGGGGTGTGGAGGGTGCAAGGGGGCTTTCCCCCCTGCAAAAACATGTATAAAAGTGTTTTATATTGTGTTCATTTACCTTGGTTTTACTTACCTGTATGGTGCTGCTGCTTCCGGGAATCTGATCGGCATTGTGACTTTCGGCATTTCCATCCTTCGCTCTTTTCGTAGATCGGTGTTTATGTGTCGATGTTCTAGCATTTGCCCATTTCAGCTTTTGCGCTTCTAATATAGACCCAGCCCACACTAGACTTGCCCTCCTTCTCACCAGCTGAACTCCTACTGACTAAATTCAAACTTAGTTTCAAGTCCGTAACTGTCGCAGCAATCTATATTCCCCCTGATGATAATATTAACATACTTGAGAACATCCTATCTCACCTCTCACATACCATCCACAATGAAATAATTATACTGGGAGATGTAAATATTGACTGGCTTACAATACAAGCTCCCAACACTACTTCCTACATGGGTTTGAGCAGCTAATCACAACCCCAACCTACATTAATAAATCTCACCTACCTAGCTCTCTTCTTGACTGGATATTGGTCTCCCACCCTCAAAACTATCATAACTCACAAACTCTTCCAAATGCCCTCAGCGACCACTGCCCTATAACAGTTAGTGTCTATATCATATTATTGTACAATGTAAATAGCGAACGCTATTGCATCATACCGATAATATTGAAACAACAAAATATCGAACAAATGGAACAGTGAATTTTTTCCCAGGGAAAAAATTTGTTGCTCCGTAAAAACAAAAAAAAGCTTAAACACAAATTTAAGTGGGGAAATTCGCCACCCACACCCCCACATGTGGGGGCTGTGCTCCCCACACCCCCCTACTTAACTATACCAAATCTGAAATCGCACCATAGTGGAGGAAATGACAAAGTCCTGAAGACAGCCCACAAAATATTTTCCCTGGGAAAAAATTTGATGTTCCGTGACTTTGCTATTTTGCCATTTCGACAGTATTGTATCGACTAAATAACATTTGCTATTTAGTCTATTCGATAGTGTTATATAGACCCAACAGTTACCAGACATACTCCCCACCTTACTAAAGCCAACAAATTTATTACCACTGGCTCACTTTCTCATTTCTGTCTTAACTCCTTTATTCACCAACTCTCCAAAATTAACTGGTCTTACCTCACCACTCTTCTTTTAGATGAAGCTGTCCACTCCTTCAACAATACATTCCTAAACATTCTTAACTGCCTTGCTCCTCTTCACACAATTAGAATCAAATCTAATACTGCTCCCTGGCTCACTAAATTTACCAGAACCCTCATGAAAGACCGGGATAGGATTTGGAAAATGTGAACTAAAACTAGGACCCCTTCTCTTCTTCAGAAATATAAAGAACTCAGAAATAAAATAAGAAAAATCATCCATTATGGCAAAATAAACTTCTATGCCAGTCCTCCCTCTACTCTTAAATCAGACCCAAAGAAATTCTGGAGCTCTATTAAACAGACTCTTCATCCAGGAATCCCTTCCTCTCCTAACCCATGTCCCAGTGCAACACCTGAAGACATAGCCAACAAATTTAACAATCATTTTATAAACTCAATAACCTCTATAATAAATTCTCTCCCCCCCAGAAACAACACTAGCACCCTCACAAACTCTATACCTCTTCCAAACCCTCCTAACTCCTTCTCTCTAAAAGCAGTATCAACTATGTAAAGTCATTACTCTCTAAACTTAAACCTTGCTCCCCATCTGTTGACAAGCTACCCTCTTACTTCCTGCAGATTCCTCTGAACCTCTTGCCTATCCTGTATCCATCTTAATCAACCAATCCATTTCTGAATTCTATGTCCCCACTGTATGGAAGAATTTCTTTACTCTACCCTTTCACAAATAGGGCAACTCCTCAGACATATCCAACTTCAGACAGATTGCCATAATCTCTCCACTCTCAAAAATCCTAGATAAATGCATTCACAAGCAGGTAATGCATTATCTTCACCAGGAAAACCTTCTCACACCCACACAGCATGGTTTCCATCCCAAGCATAGTACAACTACTGCACTCATATCATTCATCAACATAGTCTCCCTAGCTCGTAATAACAATAAACTTGTCTCATGCCTATTCCTTGACCTTTCTAAAGCCTTTCACACTGTCTCTCACCCATTCCTTCTACATAAACTCACTAACTTACATTTCTCTCCCCTACTATCTCCTGGTTCTCCAGCTATCTCTCTACCTGCCAGCAATCAGTTAAATGGCTCTCTGCACTATCCTCCCCTCTCACTGTACAAATGGGAGTCCCCCAAGGGTCCATACTTAGACCACTACTCTAATATTTTCACCAACTTGCTCTACTCCTCTTGTCCCCAGTCATTTCTTGTGCAATATGCTGATAACTCAACTGTTATAACCATTGTTGACAACCCAAATGACCTCCACTCAATTACCCAGGCATCCTTCCACACCATTGAGACTAGGCTTAGTGATAACTAATACTTAATCCACAAAAAACTAAGCTTCTACTCTTCCTCCCTAAAAACATCACCACACTCAAAAGTACATTACCATCTTATCCCACAACAACACCATCATCTCAGCTGAATCTAGTACTAAATTGCTAGGTGTTACAATAGATGATCAGCTTAAGTTTGATCTCCATATTACTAACTCGGTAAAAAGAACTCATCAGAAACTTGGACACCTTTTCTGTAGCAAGAAATACTTAACTAACACTGCCCGAATAACTCTCTCCCAGGCTTTATTACTCCCAGCACTCCTGTACAGCTGCCACATATTGACAAACCTAAATTCTACACTTATTTCCAAGCTTGAAACTACCTATAATAAGATCACCAGATTTGCAGCTAACCAAACTTGCAAGTCACACCACTGCTTAGCACTACAGCAACTAGACTGGCTAGAATTCCCTCAGCTGCTCCAACTATACCAACTACAAATCATCCACTCTATCCTCTATCTACCCTCCTTCTGCCCCAGCCTCTCATATCCAAATATTCCCCTGCTAGGACTCTACACAACTCAAATCAAGAATTATTAGACATCTACAAACCCAAAACCAAAATAGGCTGCCTTCTCTATAACTATAACCCAGCTACATCCTGCAACCAACTCCCCTTGGAAATAAAATCCCTCCAGCATAGCAAACGTTTCAAATTAGCCACAAGGAAATACCTAAAAACAAAGTGGTCTTGCTACTGTAGCCAACCACCCTGAAACCACCATCATTTCACCTATTTCACCACCTTGCTCTTAATGTATCTCTAACACTATTCCCCTGCCTCTTCTACTTCTTCCCTTCCTCTATCTCCAACCACTCTTAATTCTTACAGTCTCAAAACAACCTACCTGTCTAGTCTGACTCCTATACTCTACCTCCATTACATCCCCTACTAGCTATTCTTACTTTCCTTTCTTGTTTCCAAACTCCTATACAACTAGATCCTACCCACTTTACATAAGCATCTGCCTATTAACTCATTTTGCCTGTAACTAGTCACATTTTCTTCTGCTAATTGTTTAAAACGTTGTTTGCAACAACTCACATACTTGTCTGCCAATTTTTAATACTCTGTATAATTGAATTGCCTGAGGAGCTTTTTTTCTCTCCAGGTCTCTGCTTGTATTATCCTATAGATGATTGTTACTACTATGTTACCAAAATTTTATAAATTGTTTTCTAGTCCTGAGGAGCTTTTCTCCCCGGGTCTCTGCTGAAAATGAGCCAAAAGATCAGCCAGACTAACCCGGTTAACAAATGTAAAATAAATAAAATAAAATAAAATAAATAAATAATTTTCACCGTTTAGTTAGTCATATTAATTTGCAAAATGTACTACATATACTTACATATAGTGTGATCTGGATATTGCATGATTGATTTCACACTTATGAAAAAATCTTCTGGATACCTACCACTTGCACTGTGGACCATTGTCAGATACAATATCAGGTATTCTGTGTGTTGAAAATATGACTTTTGTGCCCTAATCATACTTGTATTCATTGTCTCTGTCAGGCTGATTATTTAAAGGTGGGTGGAATAATAACCTATGCATATAAGATGCATGACTTCTTTGATTTAGAAATAAATCCATGTCCACTTGACCATGGAGTGTATTGGCTAATGCGTTTATTCTGGATTGTGATTATGGTATGGTTTGCAGATTCCACAGCTCTGAATTTACTTGTTCCGTTTGAGTTGACATTCCTGGTCAATATAGTCTCTCTTTTTGCATGTGTCCTTTCACTCATTTGTATTCTTAAACAACTGACATCTATCATTTTATCAACTTTGAATATTAAACCATGGACACTGTTTCTTCTTTGAAAGAAGAAAAAGGCTGACCTTCTTTCCTTACTGATTATTTTTTCTTAGTTCACACTCTTTTTGTAATGTATTTCAGGAACTTCATTTCTATGTCACATCAGTAAATCTCTAAAATTCTTTCATTTTTTTTCTTTCACTCAAAACTATGAAATTACCCAAAGAATCACTAGTTCTTCAAAGAGATATTCATGCTTCTCTGGTAAAAGCACTATATTCAAGATATTTAGTATGAGCATTTACTGGCGTATTTTACTTTCAGTTCATGCTTTTGTAGATTATGTAACACCCTCTGCAGTGTTAGAGATGCCTTGTACAGAGATTGTCTGAATATGTTTTGAAGAATTTGCAGTCTGTTTCCACTTAAATATCTTTACCATAGACATATTAATAGATTTTCTCACCTTCATACATTATTAATAACAATTTTCTGTATGAGCATAACATTAATGTATACCTCTAAATGCAGTTCTCTAAATGCTCTTGACCACTAGACAAATGATATATTCCCTTATAAGATCACAGCTCCTATACCAGTCTGACTGCCATATGCTTCCGACACAGTTGGCTTATCCACATCATATTATAATTTTTGTGCATATATAAGTACTTTACTAAGTATTTCAAAACTCCTTCCTTAATCTTAGCTTCATTGTTAGTCTACACCTTATTTTTGCAGGTTTCTTAGAAGTGCAGATATTTCAGTCATATTAAGTTCAAACTTTGCAAGATACTGCATCATTCATGGAAAACTCCCCACTGCCTGCCTGTCCTTGGCTTTAGCATTTGCTAAACTAGACTTTTTCTTCATCATAGGTTCATAGGTTCATAGGTGTGTACTAGGCTAATGGCCCTGGAGCCTTTACAAGCCTAGCCCATAGGATTACCCTGTCATCGTGTGACCCAACCTTAGTTCCTAGTGCCTCTGTCGAGTATAGCCACTGGAGTGATCCCTGGTGTGAATTTTCTATTTTCCATCCACTCATCAAGATTTCTGTTGAAGAGGGCCAGTGAGGTACTCTGCTGGACATGTATGGGAAGTCTATTCCATAGCATGGGCAGTCTCTGGGTTAGGAACCTGTCCCTCCAGCATGTTCTGTTGATTGTGGTAATGAGGTTGAGGTCTCTGGAGTGTGTGGTGTGGAGCGATTGGGATTTCTTTAAATGTAGCATTTCTAACAGAGCTGGGTCAGACATGGCTTTGTAAGTAAAGCAGAGATTGCCTCTAAGTAGGTGATATGAGGCAGAGAACAGTTGGAGTTTTTTGAGTCTGTCCATATAGGACAAGCGTTTAAGGCCTAGGATCCTTTTTGTGAGGTACTTTTGCGGCCTCTCCAGTTGTTGCAGGTGTCTAGTGCGGTACATGCCAAATAGGGCATTGTACTCGATGATTGGCCTAATGAGGGAAGAGTAGAGGGAGAGAATGACTTCTTTCTTCCTGGATGCAAAACCTTTAGTAATGAGATGCGCCACATAGAAGGACTTTCTGACCACAGTGGCAACGTGGTGGTCAAAAGAAAGGTTGCTGTCAACCTGTGTTCCCATATCTCTTATAACACCTTCTGTGTTCAGTGGACTACCATCAATGTGGTAATTCAAGGGAACTGGGTTTTAACCAAAGGGGATGAAGATACATTATTTGGCATTGAGCTTAAGTCCATGGTTCTGACACCAGTTGTTGATCTCATTGAGGCCTTTCTGCAGGATGTCAACATCACTTTGGGAGTTAATAATAGCTCCCAACTTGCAATCATCTGCAAACTTTGTCAGCCAGAGTCTCTTCATGTTGGCCTGGACTTCAGAGAAGTAGATACCAAACAGGAGAGGACCCAGGACTGAACCCTGTGTGACTCCACTCGTGACTGGTCGGCAGTCTGACTTGAAGTCATCTACTTTCATACAGTGGGTTCTATCTGTGAGCCAGTTTGCAACCCACCTAGGGATATAGGGGCTGATGCCTAGCTTAGTAAGTTTTTCTATGATTCCTGAGTGGGGAATGGTATAAAAGGCCTTGGCCAGATCAAGGTAGGCTGTACCTTACCTTCATCCACAGCTCTGGTGACTGACTCAAAGAAGTCGACCAAGTTGAGCAGACATGATCTACCCTTCACAAAACCAAACTGTGTAGGATCCAGAGTTTGGAGATTCCCTCTATTGTTGTTTATTAGGTCCATGATGATGCATTCCATAGCTTTGCATATCAGACTCATCAGGCTAATGGGGTAATAGTTCCCTGGGTCTGTAGTCGCTCCTCCTTTGTGGAAAGGGATGACTGTAGCAGTGTGCCATTCGGTAGGGACAAAGCCTGAGGTGAGGCTGTAATTGAACAGGGCACACAGGTGAGGTGCCAGTTCACTCTGTAGTTCATGTAGAACACAGCCAGGGATACTGACAGGTCCCATAGAAGCTGTATTCTTGGCCTTGGACAGTGCTGTTTTAACCTGTGCAGCAGTAATACTGAGTGCCTGGCAATCTACTAGTATTGTGATTGGTCCTTTGGGGGGGGTGTAAAGTTAGCACTGAATCTGTCTGCCAGTATATTTGCAATATCTGTTGGCTCAGTATAGGAGGTACCATTGTGCAGTAGCTCAGAGAAAATCTGGGTATTGCCATGGAGATTCTTTACATAACAATAGAAGGCCTTGTGGTTGTCTTTACTATATGCTGCAATTCTGTTTTCATAGCTAACTTTAGAGGATTTGTTGAGGGATCTCAACCTTTTGTTGAGGCTGATAAGGGAGTTTTTCCAGTCTTGGGACTTCACCTTATTCTGCATCAGTTTCCTCCTTTTGTTGTAGAGTTTGTTTATGGCAGGGGACCACCAGATTGGCTTCCTTTTTTTTGAGGAGAGCATCTTAGTTCTATTGGGTATAGCGATATCCATGCATTTGTGTACGTGTCCGTACAGTGCATTGGTGTATGATTTGGTGGTCATGCAATTTTGCAATGCATTTGCATGGGTGCCGTGAAGTTAGCCACCTCTGTTTTTAGGAGCTCAAAGTTAGCTTTGGAGACGTTTTTCATGGTGGTTACCTTTGTTGGGGGTGGGGGTGGGAGGAATGTGGATTTCCAAGGTGATTCGCTTGTGATCAGATCTAACCAAGGAGGAAATGACTATTGGTGTAGAACAACAGTCACCCATGTTAGTAATGACCAGGTCAAGGATGTTGTTACCTCTAGTGGGAGTAAGAACGAGCTGGTCCAGGGCATTGGAATTAATGAATTCCAGAAAGCATTGGACAAATGTATTGGTACATGAGTAGTTTTCCCAGTTAATGGAGGGGTAGTTGAAGTCGCCCAGTATGAGAGTGTTAGGTTGGACCCTAATATTCTCCAGGGTGCTTAGGAATGTGGAGTGTAAATCTTGGGACATGGTTGGGGACCTATAGCCAGCTATCACCTGAATCACTGTCTTACCCAGAGTTAGTTGCACCTGGAGTATCTCGGATGCGTTATGTTGGGCTACCAGTCTGGAGGTGTGCGCATCCTTTTTGAATATAGAAACACCACCGCCTTTGGAGCTTTGGTCCAAGTTCTGGGGCCGAAAGGTGTGAAATGAGGTGTAGCCTGGTAGTGCAGGGGTGCTTTCTGCTGCCTTGAACCAGGTCTCTGTTACAGCACAAATGTCGATGTTCTCCATTTTAAGGAGTACTTTGAGTGAGTGCCTTTTGAAATTTAGACTTCTAGTGTTGAGCAGCATGACCCTCAAATTACATTTGTTTGTAGCTGTACTATACTGTACTATAAGGGTGGCAAGAGCCTTGGCCAGTAAACGGAAGCCCAGGGATGACAGATGCAGGCCATCTCTGACAAAGCATCAAGGTCTGTCAATCATGTCATCCCAGGCAGACAGATACTGAATCCCCTTAGAATGACACCAGAAACTTAGCCAATTGTTGAAATTAATCATTTTTTGCTTGTACTGTGGTATCATTCTGCATGATGGTAGGACGCTGCTCAGGGCTAGGGTCATACCTGCCTGGGCTATATAATCCGAGAGCTCCTCCATGTCTCTTTTCATGTAGTCCAGGGAGATACATCTCAGGTCATTCACACCCACATGTACAATGACAGAGTCATATTTGTACCTGTTGTTGAGGGACCTGAGTGTATGCGTTATGTTCATAGGTTCATAGGTTCATAGGTTGGTACAAGGCTATCAGCCCTAGGGCCTATGCAAGCCTAGCCATAACAATTCCCTGGATATTTCTTCCCACAATATTTACTTCTCTGGACCCCCCTGTCTAGCAGGGTGACTGACATGATCCCCGGGGTGAATTTCCTATCTCCCATCCAGTCATCAAGGTTCCTTTTGAAGAGGGCCAATGAGGTGCTCTGCTTGACATGTATTGGCAGTCTATTCCAGAGTATGGGGAGTCTCTGGGTCAGGAACCTATCCCTCCAGCATGTTTTGTTCATTGTGATGACAATGTTTAGATCCCTGGAGCGTGTGGCTCTGAGGGATTGGGATTTCTTTAAGTGGAGCATGTCCAACAGCTCAGGGTTTGACATGGCCTTGTTTGTTAAGCAGAGATCGCCTCTGAGTAGACGATATGCCACAGAGTACAGCTGGAGTTTTGTTAGACGGTCAGCATATGGCATCTGCTTTAGGCCTGTGATTCTTTTAGTGAGGTATTTCTGTGGCCTTTCCAGCTGTTGCAGATGTCTTGTGAGATACATACCAAATGGGGCATTATACTCTATAATTGGTCTAATGAGGGATGAGTACAGTGGGACAATGACCTCCTTTTTTTCTGGATGAAAAGCCCTTTGTGATGAGGTGTGCCACATAGAAGGATTTCCTGACTGTTGTGGTGATGTGGTTATCAAAAGTGAGACCACTGTCCACCTGTGTCCCTAAGTCTCATCACACTTTTGATGTTTAGTGTCCTGCCACCTATGGTAATTCATGGGTACATGATTTTTTCCAAAGGGGATAACTATACATTTCTTGGCATTAAGCTTGAGCAAATGGCTCTGGCACCAGGTATCTGTTTCTGTAAGGCCCTTTTGTAGACTATCCACATCATTTGGGGATTCAATAATGGCTCTCAGTTTGCAGTCATCTGCGAACTTTATTAGCCAGAGTCCCTTAGTGTTGGCCTGTACTTCAGAGAAGTAGATGCCAAACAAGAGTGGTCCCAGGACTGAACCCTGAGGTACTCCACTTGTCACTTGTCTGGAGCTGGATTTGGAGTCGGCTACTTTTACAGTCTGGGTTCTGCCAGTAAGCCAGATGGCAACCCATCGAGTGACGTAAGGATTTATGCCCAGCTTAGTAAGTTTATCTATGATTCCAGAGTGAGGGATGGTGTTGAAGGCCTTGGCAAGGTCCAGATAGGCTGTGTGGACTGCCTTACCCTCGTCCACAGCTCTGGAGATTGATTCGAAGAAGTCAATCAGATTCAGAAGACAAGATGTGCCCTTCACAAACCCAAACTGGGTGGGGTCCAGTGTTTGAAGGTTGCCAATGTCTTTGTTTATAAGTTCCATGATAATGCGTTCCATGCCCTTGCAGATCAGGCTTGTCAGACTGATGGGACGGTAGTTCCTGGGATCCAAGGTGGATCCTCCCTTGTGGAACGGGATAACTGCAGCTGTGCACCACTCAGTGGGCATGAAGCCTGAGGTGAGGCTATGATTAAACATGACACTTAGGTGAGGTGCCAGTTCATTTTGTAGTTCGTGTAGTACACAGCCTGGGATGTCATCTGGTCCCATGGATGCTGCATTCTTAGCTTTGGAGAGTGTGGTTTCTACCTGTGTGGCCATGATTACCAGAATTTGGCAATCTTTTGATATTGAGATGGGCCCTTTAGGGGGTGAGAGGGGTGAAGTTTGCACTAAATCGATCTGCCAGGATATTGGCAATATCCTTGGGATCAGTATATTTATTGCCATTCTGTTGTAGCTCAGAGCAGATCTGAGCATTGCCATTTAGATTCTTGACATAATTATAGAATGTCCTGTGGTTGTCTTTGGAATCTGTGGCAATTTTATTTTCATAACTAGCTTTTGATGATTTTATGAGTGATCTCAGCTTCTTACTGAGGCTGGTGAGGGAGTTTTTTGCATCCTGGGATTTTCCTCTTTTCTGCAACAGTTTCTTCCTTCTGTTGTATATTTTTTTTATAGCAGGGGAACACCAGATTGGCTTACTTTTTTTGGAGAAGAGCATCTTGGTTCTATTTGGGATGGCATGATTCATGCACGAGTGGATGTGCTCGTACAGCGCCTTAGTGTAGGATTTCTGCAGTCAAACTTCCAGATCCCGTCTGCGTGGGTGTCGTGAAGTTTGTCACTTCTGACTTCAGTAGCATGAAGTTGGCTTTGGAGAAGTTTTTTAAGGAGGTTTCCTTACTGAGGGGGTGGGGGTGGGATGTGGATGTCAAGGGTGATTTGCTTATGGTCAGACCTGACCAATGAGGGGTGACCACTGGTGTGGAGCATTTATCTCCCATGTTGGTAATGACCAGGTCTAGGATATTGGAGCCCCTGGTGGGACAATGGATTAGTTGATCCAGTGCGTTGGAATTTATGATTTCCAAGAACCGTTGGGAAAAGGAGTTGGTACCTGAGTAGTTTTCCCAGTTAATGGCAGAGTAGTTGAAATCACCCAGTATTAGGGTGTTTGGTTATATCTTAATATTTTCCACTATGTTTAGAAAGGTGTAGTGAGAATCTTGGGGCATGTTGGGGGATCTGTAGCAAGCTACAATTTGGATTGCAGTCTTACCTAGTGTTAGTTACACCTGGAGAATTTCAGATGCATTGTGTTCAGCAATTAGCCTGGAGGTGTGAATATCCTTGGTGAATATGGACACTCCTCCACCTTTAGTGTTTCGGTCTTGGTTTTGTGGCCGAAAAGTGTGGTAAGAATTGTGGTATTGCAGGGGTGCTCTCTGGAGCCTTGAACCAGGTCTCAGTTACTGTACAGATATCAATCTTCTCCATTTTTAGGCGTGCCTCGAGAGAGTGCATTTTGAGGTTTAGACTTCTAGCATTGAGTAGCATTACCTTCAGATTTTGCATGTTTGTATCTGTTATGGTGGTGGTTTTATCCTTTGAACCTTGCCTAAAAAAGACACTATAGGGGTGGCAAGAGCTTTAGCCAGTAACTTGAATCCCAGGGGTGACAGGTGCAGACCATCTCTGGCAAAGCATCATGGTTTGTCGATCATGTCTTCCCAGGCAGACAAATACTGGATCCCCTTTGAATGACACCAGAAGCTTAGCCAATTGTTGAAGTCAATCATTTTGTCCTTATACTGTGGTATCATTCTGGGTGAAGGCAGGATGCTACTCAGGGCTAGGGTCATACCTGCCTGGGTCACATGATCCAAGAGCTCTTCCATGTCTCTTTTCATGTAGTCCAGGGAGGTACGTCTCAAGTCATTCACTCCAGCATGGACAATGACAGAGTCATATTTGTACTTGTTGTAGAGTGACTTGAGTGCATGCATTATGTGGCGTATCTTGGCAACTGACAGGCAGCTGACTGTAATTTTCTCCTTGTTCAGCCTGGTGAGTGGGACATCAGTGTGCCTGACTATAGAGTCACCTATGACTAAAGTGTTGGGTACATTGTCTTGCCTTAGGGGCTGTTGTTGGGTGGCACACTGGTGTTGTGAGCTATGTGTCACTTTGGTTCTGACTGGTGTTTGTTTGCATTTCAGCTTTGGAGGTCCTTCTTGCTTGGGCAGGTTAATGTTAAGGGCCTCTGCATATGTTGGTTTAGTGTTGCTATGTGTGGGTGTTGATGGTGTGGGTTTTGAAGGGCTATGAGTTGCTTGAGGTGTAATGTAGGTGTTAACCTTTTCCTCTTGACTGTCTAGCACAATCTTGGCCGGAAAGAGCTTTGCTTCCAGTTTGGCTATGCAAGTGCATCTCTCGTAGGTTGTAGTGTTGGGTGGTAGGAGGAGAGGATTGCCTGTGTACATAAGGCAGTTGCCGCATTGCCCCAGTATGCCCAGATTCACCAGGTGGACAGGAGAAATCACTGGAAGCTGACCCTTGAACATGCCTGTTTAGGTGCTTTTTTATAAAGTTTAAGAGCTGTTTTCCCTTACCTTTGCAAGGTACTTTGCAATTATAGGCTGTTTAGTGCCTATGATTAATTTCTCCAGATTGACAAGGAGAGCTGAGTGCTTGTATCAGTTTCAGGCTTCCTAGTGCTTTCCAGCAGGTTCTAGAGCAAGTGTTAGTCACAGGGGTTCAGAATTTAGTGCTACTACTGAGAAACCAGCTAGTTCTAAGGGAAAATTTGAATAGCATACTTTCTGGCACCTGGAATAGTTTAACTGTAGCCTCGCAGTGCTGCATGATTCGAAAAATTTGCAAACATGCGTTTTTAAGCCAGAAAGTTGAAAGGTATAGAAATCAGCCCAAACAGGCTAATAAAATTACAATTTCAGAGCTGGAAACCACTCCTCTAGCGTTAGATAGGCAGTACAATGCTCAACAGTCACACTGGTAAGCAGTAGGACATCCATCTACCACAGCAAGGTCTGGATAGCTCTGAACAGCTCTGAACACAGAAAATAAAGTCCTGAGACAAGCAAAGCCTGGGATATGGACTGGCTAGGAAAGGTGGGAAACGAGCAAGCACGATAGCATTTTTTTTGTTGTTGAAACAGGCTAAACAATGCAATAATACAGTAAATAAACACAGAAAAGGCTAACACACTTGAGTGTGTAGTCCTAAACAGTAAATGCAATTAAAACTCTACAAAATTACCAATTTAAAACTTTTTAAATAAAGCAAGGCAAGTGCACAACTGAAAAATGATTTAAGAGGCGGTAATACAGCAGAATAAGTAGCTAGTCTATATATACAGAGAAGTCTATATATACAGAAAAGCAGCTAAAACACACAAGCAATTCAGATGCAGTGCAACCTAGAGCACTTGAGTTGTAGCAAGATTAAGGCAATTACAGTTATAATAAATGCTCTAAAATATATTCTATATTTCCAAAATGTTTGAGAAGCACAGTTAGAACAGAAGGAGATTCAGGCAAAAATTTTTTTTGAAAGGGAAAAAGGAGAAACAGAAGGCCTTATCAAATGTTCTCTCTGTATTAGGTAGAATGAGCTAATGACTGGGAGGAGTGTCCCAGATCAGATTTACAGTAGGGGCGGGCAACTGTAAAGCCACCAAGTATAACAGCAAGACACCAACAGGGAGGGTGGGGACAATACTAAAGCTATTAGCCTACAGACAGTAAGCACTACAGAATGCCACAAAATGAAAGTTTTTAAACAGATAAAGGAGCAATGAGACTCTACAGAATGCTTTTAACTGCAAACAAATCAGTTACCCGTGCAGATTAGCTAATAGCAATAAAATACACTAAAAACTATGCAGCAGGCAATAAAAAGTGCTATATATAAATTGCTAGAAACAATAACCAGTATAAATAATCCAAAAAAAACAGGATACTTATATATCTCAGCTCAGAGTTGTTGTCAACACCTCTCCTCCACTCTGCTCAGTGAGTATAGACAGAAATCCTCTCAAAGTTAGGGCTTAAATATCAGAAGATACAACCTTAGACAACTTTTTTTTTTTACAAAAACATTTGTGTACTACAATAATTGCTACAAGAAGTCTGGTAAAGTGCTAAACTATCAAGCTAGTAAAAGTGCAGGAGAGGAGAGAACTAGCAGATCTAAGGGAAAAATTGATGAGCAGACTTTGACAGTGCTTGGAAGCTTACAAACAGTTCTGGATACAGCAAATCTGTAAATGGACTAGATTAGTTACAGAAAAGGTGGGAAAGAAGTGTAGATGTGGGCTTTAAAACCAGAAAGTTGAAAGAGATGGAAAAACTGCCTAAATGGTCAATAAACTACAATTTCTGGGCCAAAACCACTCTTCTTGTGGTAGATAGGCTACCTAGTACTTACCACTCCCACTGATAACCTAGAAGGCTTCCCTCCAACACAGAAAGGCTTGGGGGGGGGGCACATAAGCTTATCAACAGTCCTGGATATAGCAACTCTATATCTGGACTACACTAGTGACAGGAAAGGCAGGAAACAAGCGCAAATGTGGGCTTTTAAACTAGAAAGTTGAAAGAGATGGAAAAAACTGCCCAAATGGCCAATAAGCTTCAATTTCTGGGCCAGGAACCACTCCTCTTGTGGTAGATAAGCTACCTAGTACTTACCACTCCCAATGACAAGCTAATCCCATGAGTGGAGGAGCTCCCTGGTCAGCCTCAGTAAGAAGCTGAGATCCCTTATAAGATCCTCCAAAGCTAGCTATGAAAACAAAATCACCACTGATTCTAAGGGCAACCACAAAGCATTATATAGCTATGCCAAGAATCTCAATGGCAACACCCAGAGCTGCTCTGAGTTACAGCACAACGGCATGAAAATTACAGAAACAATTGATATTGCCAACATCCTGGCAGATAGGTTCAGTGCTAACTTTACCCCCTCTCACCCCCTAAAGGGCCCATATCTATACAGGAAGAATGCAGAGTCCCTGTAATCACATCTATACAGGTAAAAGCTGCACTCTATAAAACCAAAAACACAGCATCCATGGGACCGGACAACATCCCAGGCTGCATTTTACACGAACTTCAGAATTAACTGGCTTCCCATCTAAGCACCATGTTCAATCATAGTCTCACATCAGGCTTTGTGACCACTGAATGGCGCACAGCAGCAGTTAACCCACTCTGCAAAGGGGAGCCACCACTGATCCTGGGAACTATCGCCCTATTAACCTGACGAGCCTGGTCTGCAAGACCATGGAACGTATCATCATGGAACACATAAACAAAGACATTGGTAACCTCCAAACTCTAGACCCCACCCAGTTCGGGTTTGTGAAAGGCAGATTATGCCTTCTAAAACTGATTGACTTCTTTGAGGCAGTCACCAAAGCCGTAGACGAGGGTGAGGTGGTTCACACAGCATATCTTGACCTCGCCAAGGCTTTTGACACCATCTCCCATTCTGGAATTATAGCTAAACTCACTAAACTAGGTATAAATCCCTACATCACAAGATGGGTTGCCAACTGGCTCACTGACAGAACCCACACTGTAAAAGTTGCAGACTTCAAATCTGACTTCAAACCAGTGACAAGTGGAGTACCACAGAGTTCAGTCCTGGGATCTCTCCTGTTTGTTATCTACTTCTCTGAAGTACAGGCTAACACAGAAGGCCTCTGGCTAATGAAGTTCACAGATGACTGCAAACTAGGAGCCATAGTCAAGTCCCCAAATGATGAGGACATCCTACAGAAGGACCTCACTGAGACAGATGCCTGGTGTCAGAGGCATGGCCTCAAGCTCAATGCCAAAAAGTGCATTGTCATCCCCTTTGGTAAAAACTCTGTACCCATGAACTACCACATAAATGGCAGTCTACTTAATGCCGAATGTGTGATAAGAGACCTTGGGACCCAGGTGGACAGTTGTCTCTCCTTTGATAATCACATCACCACAGTAGTCAGGAAATCCTTCTAAGTGGCACACCTCATCACAAAAGGGTTCTCATCCAGGAAAAAAGAGGTCATTGTTCCACTCTACTCGGTACTCATTAGACCCATTATAGAGTACAATGCCCCTTTTGGAATGTACCTCACAGGACATCTGCAGCAGCTGGAAAGGCCACAGAAGTACCTCACAAAGAGGATTACTGGCCTCAAACAGATGCCCTACACTTACCGTCTCAAAAAACTCCATCTTTACTCTGTAGCATATTGCCTACTCCAAGGAGATCTCTGCCTAACATATAAAGTTATGTTAAACCCAGAGCTGTTGGACATGCTACACCTAAAGAAATTCCAATCCTTCCAAGCTACACGCTCTCAGGACCTAAACCTTGTCACCACAATAAACAGGACATGCTGGAGGGACAGAGTCCTGTCCCAGAGACTTCCTATACTCTGGAACAAGCTACCCATCTATGTCAAGCAAAGTTCCTCATTAGCACTCTTCAAGAAAAATCTTGATGAGTGGATGGGAAATAGGAAATACACCTGTGGGTCACTTCTGTGGCTCTGCTCAACAGAGGCACAGGAAATTAACTTTCTTGGATGGCGTAAGCCAGGGAACCTTGTTGGCTAGGCTTACTTAGGCCCTTGGACCAATAGCTTAGTACCTACCTATGAACCTATAAGAAGGCTTCCCTCCAACACAGAAAGGCTTGGGGGCTCAGAAGCTTACACACAGTCCTGGATACAGCAAATCTGTACCTGGAGTAGACTAGTTACAGAAAAGGTGGGAAACAACCGCAAACACAGTCTTTTGAACCAGAAAGTTAAAATAGATGGAAAACTACCCAAATGGCCAATAAACTACAATTTCTGTCAGGAAACAATTCCTCTTGTGGTAGATAGGCTACCTAGTGCTTACCACTCCCACTGATAAGCTAGAATGCTTCCCTCCAACACACAAAGGCTTGGGGGGCTCAGAAGCTTACCAACAGTCCTGGATAAAGCAAATATGTATTTGGACTAGACTACTTACAGGAAAGGCAGGAAACAAGCGTAAATGCAGGCTTTTAAACCAGAAAGTTGAAAAAGATGGAATAACTACCCGAATGGTCAATAAACTACAATTTCTGGGCCAAAAACTACTCCTCTTGTGGTAGATAGGCTACCTAGTACTTACCACTCCCACTGATAAGCTAGAAGGCTTCCCTCCCACACAGAAAGGCTTTGGAGGCTCAAAAGCTTAGAGGATACAGCAAATCTGTACCTGGACTAGACTAGTTACTGGAAAGTAGGGGAACAAACACAATCGCAGGCTTTTAAACCAGTAAGTTGAAAGAGATGGAAAAACTGCCCAAATGGCCAGTAAACTACAATTTCTGGGCCAAAGCCCACTCCTCTTGTGGTAGATAGGCTATCTAGTGCTTACCACTCTCACTGATAAGCTAGAAGGCTTCCCTCCAACACAGAAAGGCTTGGGGGGGCTCAGAAGCTTACCAACAGTCCTGGATACAGCAGCTCTGTATCTGGACTAGACTAGTTACAGGAAAGGCAGGAAACAAGGTTAGATTTTTTTTTTCTACAGAAAAGCAGCTAAATCAGCAGTAAATACAATTCACATGCAGTGCAGGCTAGCACACTTGAGTGTGTAGCAATATTAAGGCAAATACAGTTTAAATAAATGCAATTAAATTAACAAATGACTAAAAACAAGTGCAGAAGGCAGTAAATTAGAAGGCTACTAATAAGCAGTGATAAGTGCAGAGTAAGATCAACTGAACAGATAACAGCATGCAGAACAGCAACCTAAGACAGTTACAGTAAGAACATCTGAATAAAGTATATATATATATATATATATATATATATATATATATATATATATGTGTGTGTGTGTATATATATATATATATATATATATATATATATATATATATATATATATATATATATATAAATATAAATATATATATATATATATATATATATATATATATATTTTTTTTTTGAGGGAGGGAACAGAGCAGGATTAAGAGGCTACATGGGTTGTCCTTCTCAAATGCTCTCTTTGTACACAGTGGATAAAGCTGAAGAGATGGGACTCATAGAAGTGCCTGAAATCAGAATCAGGCTTCATTTCTTTTGATGTTAGAATATGACTAATATTTTCTGGACTTGTTATGCATTTTACATTTCTTCTTATTGACTTGAAAGTATGCTAGATGCATCAGCAGGCATTTGTGCTGCTTGTCGACTGCAAATGGGGCAACACTATATCTAAGCAAGTACAGCTTTGTGAAAATGTACTCTTTGATCACTGTTTCCATAGGTAAACACTCCCAGTATTGTTTTTAAATGTAAAAATATGCTCGCATTTAATTTACATTTAATTGTTGCATTAGGTTGAAATCCTGACCAGTTGTACTTGGTGAGTTTGTTCATCACCAAGTTGTAACTCAACTTTTCATAATGGAAGCATATCAGTCTCTTCTCATGTTTAATTTCATTTACTTTGTGCACTAGTCCTAACATGCAGACACTCTCTTCAGTATGTTGTATGCAGAAAAAATTTCACTTGTAGTGCAGATGTTTCTTGGGTGTCATTAGTCAGATTGCTGTGTGGGGAACATTCTGCAGGATCTGTAGTTTTAATGTGCATTTGAAAATAGACAGCCACCAGCATGACTTAATTTCTCCTTCTTTCCACATTGAATCTAATGAGGGACGTTATTAGCTGGCCAGAATCTGCCCTTGCATGAGAGTGGTAACTGAAAACCAAACTGTACATGCCATTGTTATATGTGTATCTCTGGTTTCTTTGACTTTCTGAAACAGGAGACATCACATAACGGCAGCAATGTATTCTAAGTTGGAAAAGAATGAGGTAAGAAAAAATGGCAAAATACAATTGGTTACAATTTTAAGAAGCATTGCTCTGCTTTCATATTCAAAGTTGAAGGTGTGACTTATTGTCTCATAGAAATTTAAAAGCTTGAAAACAAGCAGCTCTGCTCTAGAAGGCACATAGTGGGGCACATTTTCAGTGTGCTAACAAGAATAAGAAACTCACCTACCAAACATCATAAGATTCTCATTCATTTCCTGACAAGATTTGACAAATGAGTATTGAAAAATGCTTATTTTTCAGATATGCATGTCTGTGAAATGCATGTGTCTACAGTTTGTAACCTCTTCCTTCTCTTTGTCATTGAATTGACACCAGCAAATTTTTACCTTGGAAAGTGACCTGATATACTGCATGATGTCCAGAGGCATATTAAAGTATATTTTATTTATCTACCTTCAGATGTCACTAAGTGATACATAGCACAGTCTGAAAGCCACAAATCTGCCTTCTTCATTCAAACAAACTATAAGACTTCTATACCTTCATGACCCATGAAATTTGTATTTGCAGTTTACTGTGCCTTGACAGAACTGAATTATTTACATGCTACATTGAGTCCAATATATATACATTTGAATTACTTCACAAAATGAAAAGATTATTGTCCTAGAAGACATAATGATCAAGGAAGGGGATTTCAGTTATCGAGAAAGCTAAGCAATTGTGATGACTTGTTTTTATAATACTTTGAAAGTTAATTAAAAATTGCTAGCATTAATCATAGCACAAATTATCATAACCTGAGACACTAGAGTCATTTTAGGGAGAGATGAGGATACAAGCTCCAGCAGAACTGATCATGAAAAACAGGGATGTTAATGTACGCTGTAAAACATAAAGAATAAGGTGTATGCCATTCAGTATAGTCATCTACATCATATATGCTATTTAAACTGACTAAAATAATAGTTCTTATTAAAAAAGAAAGCTAAAAGTCCAAGATGCTGTGCAATTACTTGATATCAGGCAATACTATGTTTGTAATATGGGTGTAAGTAGTGCAGTTATGTTTGTTCTCTACAGAAATGCTTATCTGAAAAGTTTGATTTTTTTTGTTAGTGCTGAGAAAAAAATTTATATTCTGTATCTTAACTGTATTTGAGCACATTAATTAAGTGTGGCTTCTTCATTATGTCATTAGATATATTACCTGCTTTTTGGTAAACTAAAGTACTTTTTTGTTAAATTTTTTTATTGAAATTTGCATACTTGAAACTAATATCAGCAACCACAAAGTGAAGTATTGTTTGAAACATTTTCAGCAAGATAAGATAATACATACAAAGACACATAAAGGTTGTATATAATATTAACTTTATGATAGAAATTATGAACACATTTAGACAAAGGAATATTTACATATTTCAGAATAACTTTTTTTTACCCCTTGACATTTAACTTTAGAGACAATATGTAATATGTGTGAAGGCACTAATGTAGGAATCAGTATTCAGCCTGTTATAAGGATTGAAAGTCACACATAATAAACAAAACACCATAATAGATGAGACAGCCTGAATTTGCAACTGTATTACATGGAATCAGAATGATATGAGTCAAATTTATGATTAGACTTAGATATTATGAGGTTATTCAGGAAATAATTTCCAAGTATTCGGTATAATGGAAGAACTATTTTTGAATATTGTGAGAAGCTTACATGCTCTCATATTTCAAAATGTACATTTAAGAAAGTAATCTATGACATATTATTCAAGTTTATTTTGATATACTAAGGTTTCAAAAAATTGTTGACCCTCATTTAGACCAATAGTATCTGCAAAGGGTTCTTAGACAGAAGGTATTTCTACATATTTGGACCACAAATTCAATTGTATTATACAAAATGGTCTTTTATATCAGAGATTCATGGAACATTTTAAAGAAACTGAATGGTTTAGTGACAGAGTTTGAAGTTTATAACCCACCATGATAACAACTGGCACCACATCATTATATACATCCTTTCCACAGGATGTGGGGGTGGAAATGGTTAGTACCTTTTTGGCTGAGGAGCATTATTTCACAAATAAAGCCATTAATAATTTTTTGCATGTTATCGGCGGTTGTTTTAGGCAATATTTTATATAGACACATGAGGGTGTAGCAAATGTGACAAATGTGACTCCTACTTTTGACTCCTACATTTGATAATCTGGTTATGAATGAGTAAAAAAGGATACAGTTAAATAAAATAGACATTTCAAATTAGTTATATTATAATACATTCAATTTTATTGATAACAATTTTTTTTAATGGCTGCCTGAAATTAATTTTATGTTTCTTCTGAAAATTTGCTAAATAATAGTACAGATTTTTTTATACTTTACTTGCATTATGGACCAAGAGAATATTATGTTTTTAATGTCATTCATATGTCTAGTGTTCATTCCCTGTATATTAAAAAGAAATGTGATTAAAATGCAAGCTGTTCGCTGACATTATTTATTTTCAGAACTTGAATATTTCAAAACATATGTTTGTTGAAAGAGGATATAAAATTCATTTTTCAAATGATAATTTTGAGGAATTTAAGAGTGAATGTGGGGAGTTCTATAAAAATTTAGAATTATTCTATTTTGTAAACAGTGTGCAATGAAATTGTTGAAAAGAGAAAATGGCAGAATGGTTCTCCAATCCAAGTCTGTAAAACAATATTTAAATATAATTGGTATAGCTTTATATTTCATTGGTAAAAATTGTTCTAACATTAAATGTTTGTTGAAATTACCTTACAAAATAATGAATTTTATGGTTTTAAATGGTTCCTCCATGGTGGGTACTTATAGGTGTAAAAAATGTAAATCATGTAGACTTATTAATGAGTGACAACATTTATTGTTAAATGGTATAATGGACTCTCCAAGGATACTTTTGTGATATGAAGAGGATAGTACATTGTGCTTCTTGTAAATCTTTTGACAGTTTTTATATTGGGAAGACTGTTAGAAGAGTCACTGAATATGCCAGTGAGCACATTAATACCATCAAAAATAGAAAGTCGTGGAAAAGCTTTAGCTAAACATTCCACAGTATGTCTGTCCATAAAAAAATGTTCTTTTTTGTATTGCATAGTGATTTTGATAAAGGCACTGGTGGCAACCAGAATAATAAATTAGAAGTTAATGATTTCAAGTGGAAGATTAAGCTTGCTGCAGGTTGACCTGAATAGACACTTAAAAATAGAAAGTGTACTAAGGACATGAAGGGATGTCTGTAGGAAGAAGTAACATATTTTTTACTGGGTTTTAGTCTAAACTGCTTATGCATTCCTCATTATACACATGTTAGTATGCACATTCTCTTTATTTTTAATGGTGTCAAATATTTATACATGTATTTTCTTTATATATATATTATGTTTTTATACATTTTACACAATTGTATTTCTTCTTTCAACTATTGTTAGTTGGGCACTTTAAGATTAAAGGTTGCAGGTTTATGAGCTCCTGTTTAGTGTATTTTTTGTTGTTGTTATTGCTTGATTTGTTTTGTTTTTGTTCGCAATTATTATTAATCATTGCCTTTAATCCAATTTTCTTTTGTTATATTATTAGAGTTTAGCAGGTTAATTGTCATGTGCAGGTTTACCATCATAAGTAATATGGTGTTCATCATAATATGCCCATTATCTAAACTTTTAGGAAATATAAGTAATAATAATTTCAAAGACATATGCATTTAGTGAACCAGCTTCTTAAAAGACATTACTTTTTAATGTGTCCCGTACTGTTTTGGATTTGGCATAGTCCTTTGAATATATGCACTATATCTATAAAATCTACATGATAAGTATTACAAATGCAGGCAGGTTTGAGAATAATGTAGCTTTTTCATAGGGGTGAAGTGCACATTGTGTATTATGACAAAGAGTGTAATATAGATTTCTAAAGAGTACATATCTGATACAGGTTTAGAAAATATGTAGCTTTTATACTGGGATGACGTATACATCATGTGTTATTATATTCCAAAAAATATGTATGTGATAGCAGTTTTGCCATGTCTTGTAAGAATGTGTCATACAATGACCACAGTTAGGAAAAGTAACAATTGTCATCATATTTTTAATAAGTTTACATTTACATATAACTATCCTTACAGTTAATGCCTGATCAAACATGTAGAAGAATTTACTTTTATCTTCGTTAATTGAAAAGGGTGAACATTTAGAATTTAAAGCTATGTATATCATGTTATTCATTGCAGAATGCTCCATAGGGAGAAAGAACTTTGTGTAAATTTTCTTACCTGAAAATAATTTATTGGAAAGAAATTCCCAAATCAATTTTTGTTGTAGCAAAGAAAACTGTGATAAATAATCCTTTTTTCTCCAATGAGAATATTTGGGGTGGGAACTGTTGATTGGAAGAACACAAAGATGTCATCTAGAGCTTACAATTTTATCAAATGTAAATTATTACACTAAAAATAAAGAATTTGTGCACTTTATTTTAGTTAGTTAAACTATTACTTCTTGTTTCAAAAGAGAGTAGCTAAAGAATTACCATTTTATGAGGAGAGCAATTTGTCTCAAAAATGCACCTATAAATGAGGCCAGATATCTGTTTTTAAATTATTTATGGTGGATTTTAGTAACATACTTAATTTAGTCACTAAATAATAAGAAATAAAATCAGGTAGGTTTAAAACTTCAACGTTGTTTGGTAACTGTCATTTTTTGAGTAAAATATTTTAAACTAGTTAGGGAACCAGGCAAACTTTGCTATTTTTCAAGGAGATATTTTTAAAAATATTTAAGAGTGTATACTTACTGAAGGACCTTATATGAAATAGCAGTTTGGGTAATGGTCATCTGAATTCTAACTATTTTAGATAGGAACAAAAGCTTCATTCATGACCACTTTTTTTAGATATGATTCTATAGACAGCCTACATATTAATATATTACTTTGATAAGAATGGGTCAGAGTTTGAGAAAATGCTATGCCTCACTCTTTTTAATTTGATTTAATTACTATCTCTTGTAAGTCCAACCCCATACCTTCAAGTCTGAATTAAATGCAATTTTTGTTGTTAACTTTTTGTTGTAAAACTATCCTTTACAAAAAGTCTGTATATAGTTAAAATCAAAATGGGATCTGTGATGAATAAATGCACAATAATTTCTGCAGACATTTCCATGCTGCTGTAGAAATCTGTTCAATACATGTATTTCAGTAACAGTTTTGCTGTGCTCTTGTAGGCTTTTAATATTTGTCTTTCTTAGAAGGTATGTATTTCAGACCAGTTATTACTGTTTCTTACATTTTGTGTAGTAATTGTAGAAATAAAATAATCACTTTAGCAAAATATTACACACATGTTTGATAACGTATTTATGTAATTTCATATGCATGAGTTCAGTTTTCCATTTTCATTATATAGTAGGTAATGTTGTTACCTGTCAAACATAGAAGCCATGATGATTGAACAGAATAATAGAAACAGATTCAATGTCTTAGAATAAACAATAATCATACTCTAGTACATCAGTGATTATTCATAAATTAAATCTCATGTTAGTCCTTAAGTCCTTAGATTGAGGGCTGTTAAGTAGGGTGGGTTGAAAGGGGCAGATGTCCCAGCTGCAAGCTCTTAAGTGAGATGTCATTTAGCAAATGCACTATGCTGTTTATTACAGGTATGGAAAAAAGTTTACTACAGTTACAGATTGTAAAAGAGCTTTTTTCCATTTTGCATTCAAATGGAAAGATCCATCTCTTTTCCTCAACTTTGAGATGAGTGGATCACAGTTTAAGGAAATGCCCAGGGTTGCATGATAATCTAGCTATGATACTGAGTAGGCCAAGTTAACACTAAAGTGTTTTATATTTTTTCTATGTGCTCTTTGCCCCATTCATGCCTGCACTGAAGTCTCCTCAATCATAATCTCCCCATTTGTTCAACCATACTATCAAATTGCCCCAGTATAATATGGGTGAGGGCTGTGTGGAGTGGCCATCATACAGTCAGCCATGATGGTTACTTATGCCCTTAGCATTATGCCAGCTTCATCAAGACCCTAGGTCATACTCAGGGCTTTAACCTTTTATATCACTGGGGTGGCTGATAAAGTAGCATAGAACACTGACTTTGAAACACCTTTGTAGAGTGAAGTCAAGCCTGATATGTGCAACTGGTTTAATGTCTTTCTTGTCAACAGGTCTGTGGTAGGTATTCATGACAGTTGACTGACATGTTACACCTCCTTTTAAATGTTGTGGTTATCTTTTGGTTGTCAGGAAGGGCCATAACATGGTGCTGCACAGTTCTCTAGCATGAAGTCATGCAGCACCAGGTAGGTCAGTCTCTGTAGTCATGATGAATGTTAATGAAGTAGTCCAGGGGAGAGGCAAATGCTGATTATCCATGCGATTTCTCCCCCAGAGCTGCCTTCAGAAAGGTATCTACACTCCGAATGAGTGTATAGATATATATGGCTAGCCCCACCACATTGCTTTATTGAACTTGGCCAAAAGGTCACGTTCAACTACCTACCACAACCATGGTAAGGGGACTGAGGAGTGGCAGATGCCAGAAGACACCAGAGACTACACTAAATTGAAGTGCCATAATGGCACCTACATCACTACAGGAATCAGGGGTGTGGGGGAATCACTAGACACCAGAAATACGTCAGCAGTTAAGTGCTGTAATAGCACCAATATTAGTATGGGGATCAGAGCTTGGGGGGAAAACTAGACACAAGGGATTGTACCTCTAAATGCCGTTACAGCAAGAACATCAGGAAGGGGATGTGGGGTAGGGGGAATGCTGGCTCCCAGGGCAACTACAAGTATGCCATAATGGCACTTAAACTATTACACTGATCAGAGGTGGAGGGAACCATGAGACATCAGACAAGTCAGGGGTACAGGTAAGAAAACTGTGGTGTGTATCAGTGATCTGCATGTTGTAGTAGTAACTAAAATTCAGAGACATGCATATTAGCTGATAATGAGGTCTTTCTTCATCGTGGCTAATATGTCTCTGAATCACAAAATACAACATCATAGGAGCATGGCCTTTTTAGAGTGAGCACAAGACCCTTTAATGAATTCCAAGGATTATTTGTCAAAGATTCTTAACTCCCTCATAAGGTGGTGACAAACTCAATTTTTTTATATTATTTTATTAATTTTATTTATTTATTTATTTAGTTACTTGTTAACTGGGTAGGTGATCTCAGCTGGAGATGATTCTCATCCATAACATTTGCCAGTGAGCAGACAGAAAAAAATGTATACAAAGGAAACACTACAGAAAATAAGATGAGCAACACAGCAATACAGAGTACATAATAGTTAAAGAACAACAAATTACAAACAAAACCTTTTGGCCATGTTCAGTACTGCAATGTGGTAAGGTGGGCTGTACTGATCTACAAAGCTGAGGTATTTCTTGAATTGCTTGGAGAGTCAACACCTTCCAGTAGGCAGTTTTGGGACAGTTAGCATGTGCCTCTGTCCTGGACTGCATCCTTAGCATTCAGCATTGCCACGGACAGAACCTGTCCTATTCAGATATGCACATCTTCATGTTAGAGGACTGGGTAGCACCATGTTAGGGCCCTTCCTGAATAACAATGAATTCTAAGTGCTAAATGCTGATGGTGATTAGCTACAATATGAATACAAAATGAATAAAAGTAACCTGTCAACATTCCAGCCTTAGAAGCTAATAATACGATGTGCACACTATATAACATATTTTAGGAAAATATGTACAATGTAATATATAAGGTAATAAGAGGAATCATCAGAATGGATGTCAAATAAACATTAGCGATGATATCATTGTATCTGCACTTGTAGATCTGAGCAAGCATCTGCTATCATTCCAGCTCATGCATTTCCTCATTTTATAAGAATGGTATTAACTATTACTTAAATGCATGCAGTTGCCAATTTGTGTAATTTCTTGAGGTGAAGTGTTATAAAATTCAGAGGTTATTTCAGGAATGGCTTTTTAGTAATAGTAAGCACAAAAGGAAATCTTAGCAGCTGAGTTTCTGAGTCATTTTGCAATGAGATCTTTTTTAAGATGACTGTTTCAAAGAAGCGAGTAATACCTCTCTTGTAATACTTTAAATGTCAATGAGTTCAACAAAAATGAAGATCCTACAGTATGGTGAAGTCATTTTCTGTGAATTGTGTAGTGATGATGTTCAGAGCGAAAAGGAAAATCAATGAACATTTGAATTTTTTCTGTGACTAGTGATATACAATTACTTTTTGAGAAGGAAGGTTGATTAAGATTAAATTTGCCTTGAATTTCAAATGTAGCTGTGACAGAACTGTTGTAGAATCATTCTATTAGAAATTTCATGGTATTATTATACAAAAAAAATTAACATCATATGCATAACAATTTTGCTTAATGGAGGATGCTTTTTAGTATAATGTAGCCCAGCTGACAGTGATATGCTATTAAGTATAAG